>NC_020496.1:1003788-1073589 GCF_000184155.1 Fragaria vesca subsp. vesca | reverse complement strand
CCGCATTAAGGCGTGACGTGAGCGTTGGACGCGAGCGTAGTAGCCCTATATAGACCCATGAATTTATATAGGGAGTATGGACGAGTGTAAATACATACATATATTATAGAGTCTAGGAGGCTCGATATTTTATGAGATAAAAGTTTTATCGCTTGCGGCATG
Source organism: Fragaria vesca subsp. vesca (assembly GCF_000184155.1). Classification (NCBI taxonomy): domain Eukaryota; kingdom Viridiplantae; phylum Streptophyta; class Magnoliopsida; order Rosales; family Rosaceae; genus Fragaria; species Fragaria vesca. Next base: position 1,073,427 of record NC_020496.1, on the reverse strand, counting down.
CATTCGATTTTTCCTTAGAAATTAATTTGGGGAAACATAAATAATTTATTTATTATTTTATTTTTGTCCACTCACTCTAACGTTATTAAATGTTTTCCCCTGGGCCCTTCGTTTTAAATTGCCCAGTCTGCAGAGTTCGGGTTGGATCTAGTAGGAGGCGAGGCATAGTCACCCGCATTTCTGCCAGTTTTCGTCAGTAGGTTACCTGTTCAACCTACTCGTGTTTTTTTGCTTCCGCTTGTGTTTAGTAGCTCTGAATACTTTGGGATTATTGTATATTATGTGTAGAATTTCTGAAGGATAATTATGTGATGTTCGGAAGTGTTGAATTAAGAGTGTAATATGAAATTTTCGAGTTAGGGTTGTCCATCTGCAAGGGAGATTTTCTTAATCTTTTCAGTAAATTTTCCTTGGAGGTGGTCCCCGCACGACTTACTCCGGGTTTCAGGGTGAAATTCGGGGTGGGTCGTGTCAGCCTTGACCTGCCTAGACCCGCCTTAACCCATTAAGGGGCTGCCTTGAACCGTCTTGGGTCGCCTTGACCCACCTTGGGCCGCCTTGACTCGTTAAGGGGTTGCCTTGAACAGTCTTGGACTGCGTTGACCCGCCTTGACCTGGCTTGACCCGCTTAGGGGCCGCCTTGACCCCCTGACGGCCTCAAAGGGCCGCTTTGACCCGCCTTGACCTACCAAGGGACCGCCTTAACCCTCTTAGATCCACGTCGAGACCAGCTAGACCCGCTTAGGAGCGCCTAGACTCGCCAAGGGTCTGTCGATACCTGTCTAAGGCCGCCAAGGTGATGCCGAGACCCATTTAGGGCCGTTAAGAGGTCGCCTAGACCTGCTTAGGTATAATACCCGGATAATTTAGAAATAATAAATAAATACTTTATATGAAAAAAAAAATATTAAATTAATTTGGAAAGGTTGAGAAGATTTGAGAAAAGGGAGGAAGAAGAGAATGGCACCGACCTTCTCAGTTATATATTTCACCGACCTCATCTTTTTAGGGGGATTTGGAGAACTCTCTCTTCAGGGAAGGAGAACCACCTTCACGTACTAACCCTCTCCCTCCCTCTCTAGAACTGAAGAATCGTGATTTATTTAAGGGGAGAAAGCTTTAACCTCCTCATTGGGAGCATCGATGGAGCTCGGATCCCTTATCCGTCGTTCGAATGTCCCACAACGTCACATCGGTGGCCAAACCTTTGCCTCGTTGTGGTCTTCGTCTTTCAATGAGAAACTCCGATGACAGAGAATCGAAGGAGAGAAGATAGCAATGTCTTCGATCAGGTTGTTCGGATTTTGGCAACAAAGGCAGCTGGTCTTGGTTTCTCCAAACAATATATGGTGAGTGAGAATCGATTAATTAAGGCTCAAGGAATTGTCTGGCGAGGGTTCAATGTCCTCTGGCGACTTCGTAATTTATGGATTCACATAAATAGAATCCTTGAAGGTAAATTCTGAAGTCTAAATTGAAGTTCTTTGCTATATTTGCTTTATGAAATGAGTTGTATTTCTTGAATTAAATCCGGGTCAGAGTGTTACATTAGGACCCGTGTAAGGACTGTTTACACCTGTTTAGGACAGCCTAGACCCGCCAAAGGACTGTCGAGACCAGCCTAGGGCCGCCGAGACCCGCTTAGGGCTGCCAAGGGGATGCCGAGACCCACTAATGTAAAGACAATGAGAGATAACAAAGAGAATAGAGAATTATTATTTTATTTATTGATAGGTGCCCTTTATATAAAGAATTACATAGTACTTCTCCGATATTGAGAATGAATACATAGCCTGTTTCTATCCTATAAATCTATCATTATATGGAAGTTGAATTTCATATCCTAGTAGCATACAGGGCAAAACACATATTAGAGAGTATTATAGAACAGAAAGTAAATTATTTCTCAATAAATTTTGGTTTTCACGATGTCCCTTAAATCCGAACAAATCATTGTGGGGTAGAATGTGTTAAAGCTAGAAACTTGAGGGGAGGTTGATGTAATTCATTACAAACTATAATTTGACCTCTGATTGCAATTTGAGAAATGACAACCCTAGTGTTCTCCTAGACTCCTAGTTACTAACGTCCGCTTAAAACCCTCTACACTCTTTTCAACACTACATTATCAGCTGCTCAACACACAGCTCCTCTTTCTTCACTCTCAAAAACCCAGAAACCCAAACAAAGCCTTCTTCCCTCTATCACTGCTACACTGACCAAAGCTCAAAACCCAGCTACACAGTAAGCTTCTCTCTCTCTCTCTCTCTCTCTCTCTCTCTGTGCATATATACTTGGCTATGTGTTAAGTTTAAGAAGTGTTTATGTATGTATATGTATTTGTTGTGGTGATGAAACAGTAAAAGCTAAAGCTGAAATGGTTTGATTTGTGAGTTATGTGAAATGGATTGAATTGAAAACATGAAAAGATTAAAACTTTATGTTTTAAGTAGAATCACTAAGGATTGGAACTGTGAAATGGCCCGGTTGGGTGTTTGAATTTTGGTAAAAGATTGAAACTTTATGTAGAATGAGTAAGGAAATGAAAACACATTTCTCAGTAGCCATGTGGTCTGTTGGGACTGACAAAGATTCAATGTTTTTGCTTTTTCAGTGATTTTGTTGGTTTAGTTGTTTTGCGGCTTTTCATCTGATGATTGGTATTGATGTTGTCGATTGGAATTTTTCAGAGTTCCGGTTCTTTGTCTCAAGTTGGAGAATAGGGAAGGTAGAGAGATTGTTTTACACTTTTACTTGTTTCGGGTTTATTGAATGCGATGACTTTTTATGAGAATATGGAACTTGCTCTCTTGTATGGATTATAGAGAAGAGTTGAGATAGTTGGATTACCAATTTACTTACTACAGGTGTTTCTGTCTAGCTTTACTTTGTTTGTTCAACTGGAAGGATATTAATGGCGCATACCATTGCCCAACAGAACAGTGCGGTTGATTTTCGATGTCTACATGCATGTGCAAAAGAAGTTAGCCCCTCTTCTGGCATTGGCAATTTACCAATATCAAGGTTTTTAAGCAAGTATAGTCGTGAATCTCAGTGTTGTTTACGATGGGGAGGAGGTGTTGGTTCCAAAAGTGATATTTATTGTTTACAGAATAGGGGTTTTCAGAGAAGTGTTTGTATTGATAGAGTCCATGAAGTGGAACTGGACGAATGGAGCGTTGATACTGATAGGTTGGGTATTGAGAGGAAATCTGGGGAAGAAATGTATGAGAAGAGGCCTCGTAGGTCTTCACCATTGGATTTAGATGGACGCTTTGTTGGAAATAGTGAGGATAAAAATAATGATGCTCTTCGGAATCTCTGCAGCCGTGGAAAGTTAGTTAATGCATCAAGACTGATTGATATCATGGCACGTCGAAACCAAATACCGGACTTCCCTTCTTGCAGAAACCTAATCCGAGGGCTTGTGAAAATAGATCGAATAGATAAAGCTGCGAAGATTCTAAAGATCATGGTCATGTCTGGTGGGGTACCAGATATTATCACATATAACATGATGGTGGGTGGTTTCTGTAAGAAAGGACAGTTACGATCTGCAATTGATCTTGTTGAAGACATGAGCCTTAGCGGTTGTCCTCCAGATGTGATTACTTACAACACAATAATCCGCGGCATGTTTGCTACTCTAAATTTTGAGCAGGCTATTGCATTTTGGAAGGAGGAACTGAGAAAGGGGTGCCCTCCTTATATAGTTACCTACACTGTTCTCATTGAGCTAATCTGCAGACACTGTGGAATAATGCGGGCTGTGGAGGTTTTGGATGATATGGTAGTAGAGGGATGTTATCCTGATATTGTTACCTACAACTCTCTGGTTAATTTTACTTGTAGACGGAATAAACTTGAAGATACTGCTCTGGTTATCCATAATCTTCTCTCTCTTGGTTTTGATCCTAATGTTGTTACTTACAACACTATTCTCCATTCTCTTTGTGGCCGTGGGTGTTGGGATGAAGCAGATGAAATCTTCACAATCATGAATGAGACTTCTGTATCCCCTACAGTTGTGACTTACAATATATTGATCAACGGTTTGTGCAAATTTGGGATGTTAGAGCGTGCAATCAACTTCTTTACTCAAATGATTTCGCAAAATTGTTCGCCGGATATCATAACATATAACACACTGCTGGGAGCTCTTTGTAGGGAGGGAATGATTGATCAGGCTATCCAGTTGCTTGAACTATTAAGTGGTACCAGTTGTTCACCTGGTCTGATCACTTACAATACTGTTATTGATGGATTGGCTAAGTCGGGGTCTATGGAGAAAGCCATGGGATTGTATGGTCAAATGGTAGAAATTGGTATCATTCCTGATGAAATTACCCATCGTTCTTTGGTTGGTGGGTTTTGCCGGGAAAATCTAGTTGAGGAAGCTGCTGTTATACTGAAGGAGATGCACAAACGAGGTCATCAGGTCCGAACGAGCTCTTTCAAGTATGTGATCCATGGATTATGTAGAAACAATGAAGTGGATGTTGCAATACAAGTTCTAGAAATGATGATATCAGATCAGTGCATGCCAGATGAGGCAATTTATTCAACTATACTTCAAGGTGTAACTGCTGCTGGTATGACAAAAGAGGCTGATCAGTTGCGTCAAAAGCTGATTGAATGGAAAGTTGTACAAGAAGAGACCATGTAAAACTAGACCATGCAAAATTTTGACCTACTCTGGTAGCAGTTTTAGACATGCAATATCCCAACGTTGTTTTCTTGTAATGTTATTGTGAGATGTCATCTCTGCTTGATAATGTCTTTATCGTCCTTCCATTATTGTGATTATTATGTGTTGTTAATCCAAATGATCTTAGTAGTAGGCCAGTAGCAGTTAGTATACTGATATGAATTCTACTTCCGCACCTCTGATTGTTTGATCATATCTTTGTTCATTCACTGCTTTAGTTGGTACTTGGTGGCAGTTGCACAGTAGTTGACAGTACCAGTTTATTGTAACTTTCGATTCGAAGAAGACTATATGATGGTAATGATGGTCTTCTGTATTTCTCGTGCAGATATAGGTCAGTTATTTGCATCAGGAACTGTAATGCTTTGGTGTTGTCATAATGTTCAGTGACTGTTCCTGAAAATCTCAGACTGTTCTTTCGGTCTTGTAACTGAAATTTGCCAAGTGAAAATGGTACCATGAAAAGTAAAAGGAGAGAACAAGTTATTGTCGATGTTGAGAAAGGATATGCAAATGTTCATATCAGTCAATACAGAACTAGAAAACAAAGTTTGGAATCTCTCTGGGTATTGCCAAACCCCTACAAGGCAATTTACTCGTAATTTACAGCCACCAAATTCTTCTCGAGTGGGATATGTGAGTTGTGGTTCATCACTGAAACTCAGCAGGAAGGTTTGAAATGCATTGAAGCTTTGTCAACAAACTCTAGTTCTCAATCTCAGACAGAGTAAGCTCTTTGTACACATCAAGCATGGGAAAGGTCCTGCTCAAGCGTTTAAATGAATCTTCACATATAGCACTTAAACTATAGACAGATTTTGCGAGCTCCATAGCTTCAGCTCGCCATCCTGCAAATCCAATTCCTTCAATCAGCAAAATGTAAGTGGTTTCGTTAGGCCGGCAACCCTTTTCAACCATTGCTGTGAACACTTCAATGGCATCGACAATCCTCCGAGCCTTGCTCAACCCAAGAAGAACTATATTGTAAGTGATAACTGTCGGCTGAAAACCACCAGCTTCCATATCTACCAACAACCCAATGGCCTCATTTACCATCCCATCTCTGCACAAACACGATATAAGCGAATTGTATGTAATCTCATCAGGCTCAATTCCTTTGCTTACCATGTCTGATACCATTCCCAAAGCTCTTACTCTATCTCCACAGTTCCACAAGGCACTGAACATTGTATTGTAAGAACTCACATTTGGAGGACAACCAACTTCACCCAAGTTCTCGAAGATTTCCAAAGCCTGATCAGCGCTCCCATTCTTGCACAAAGCTGCCAAGACTGTATTGTAGTTCACAATATCTGGCAAGCAACCATCAGATATCATACAATCCAGAAGCTCTATTGCTAAATCCAGCCTCCCTTCTTTGCAGAAACAAGATATCAATGGATCATAACTATATGCATCCGGAGTTAACCCCTTTTCCTTCATGATCTTCAACACATTCATTCCATCCTCAACTTTCCCATCTCGGCACAACGTGCTAATCAAGATGCTATAAGTCACCACATTAGGCTCACAACCTCTTGCACACATATTGGCCACCAGATTCTCTCCTTCCTCCCATTTCCCACGGTTCAAAAGTGCACGCAACAAAATGTTGTATGAAATCACATTCGGCGCACAGCCCTTGGCATCGAAGCACTTAACAAACTCGAAAGCTCTATCCAGCATTCCTTCCCTGCACATTCCCCTAACAATGGCATTATAAGTATACATATCGGGTTTAAGCCCTCTTGACAACATCTCGTCCAAAAGCTTCATAGCTTCATTAATCCCACCATCAAGTATAATAGCTTCTATCAATATTGTATATGTAATCACAGTAGGCTTGCAATTGTCTCTCACTAAACGATCCATAACCTGCAAAGCTAAACCAAGCTTCCCTCTACTACAAAGACTCCCAATCATTATATTATATGTAACAACATCAGGCTTGAACCCCTGACTCTTCATTCTATCAAGAACTTTGTTAGCTGACTCGATCCTATTGGCCTTACAGAACCCACTGATCAAAGCATTGTATGCAAACAAATCAGGCTCCCCATATTGTTCCAAGATTTGCATAACCCGAATAGCCTTTTCGATGTTTCTCGAGTTGAAGAACCCTTTGATGAGCTTGGTGCAGAGAATCACATCAGGCTTGTAGCCCTTGTTGACCATCAGCTCAAGAAAGTAGATTGCTTCATTGTACTGCCCTGCTTTGCAAGACCTGTTGAGGACTTTCATCAAGTGGGTGTCTTTGAAGTCATAGTTTTGCAACTGTGTTGATTTTGGTTCAGCAGAAACTGACACCCTTGTTGGGTTTCTGGAGCTGTTTCTGCCATTTGAGATTGAAGAAGCAGAAGAAGCTCTGCAACTCAAAGCAGTGGGGTGGTGGGAATGGGAAGTGGGTTTGAGTTGGGAGGTAGTGTGGAAGCTATGAGGCAATAACTCGGTGGAAACTATTGCCATTGATGAATGGCAATTGTTCTGCAAGATTGCATGGAGAAAGATGACCAAACTGTGGAAGTTGGTAGTTGAAAGTACTGGGTTGGTGTTCTTGTCACCCCATAAAATCTCAAGTGAAGAAGACTATAGTTGGATTTCAGGACATGTATTCAGGATAGGATAAGGTAGGGCTTCGGGTCGGACTACTTGAAGAAACCAATGAACCGACAAAATATAAAGACAAGATGATGTAAAGAAAGTGGCTCAAAAAAGAGAACATTTCCCATGCAACTTTGCTCTTGTAATTTCACAAATATAACACTTCTTTCAGTCTCGCTTAAAATCAGTAAAAATAGATCTATAGACTTTTGCTAGGTGTACTTAGATTTCATCAATCAATATACATCAAACTTTGGTCACTGTATACATATTGCTTGAATGCTAGAGATGAATCTGTAATCATGTTACATCTCTATTGCAGTTTGTAATTGCACACCAATAAAAGAACATCACAGTTACTGTGGTCAACTCGTAGTTGCAGGGTGGTGCGGGTCTACCTCTGTTGCATAATAGTCGGACGTTTCGACGTAGGCCAGTATAGAATCCCAAGTTGAGGATCTTCCAGGGCATGCGTTGTTCAGCAGGGCTTTCAGGTTTTTGATTTTTAGCTTCTCCCGTAATTCAATGCTACCAGAATCAGGGAATTGCTGATGATGAAGGAAGAAGAGTAACATAAGCATTTGGACAATTTGATCAAAGAGAATTGGTTCGAAGTTAATAGATATGGCAGAATTACTACCTTAATTAACCATAACATGTAAGTAGCAGAATGTGTAGCCTGTGCTTGGTAATCATCAAAACTATCATCTGGAATGATGGAGCAGGACTGCAGGAGATGTAATTCATGATCCATAAAGATACCTAAGTCATTATTCATGCTGGTTTTGTGCTTCCAATCCCCAGGCAGATCAGTATGACCAGTTAAAAAATGCTTTATCCAAAATAAGGATAGGAAGCGCCGATGAAGCCATAAGGCCTAAAAAACCAGTAGAGCCAGTTACTAGAGTTCAACTTACAGCAAATGAAACAAGAACTCGGTTTAAAAAGGGCATTCACCTCTCTTCCTATGTAGCGCTTTATCAACATTTCATCCCAATCCAGCTCCTCCTGCCATGACCCACATTGTAAGGCAAGGAACATAAGAGTAATTTCGGACATAAGACATAGATTGACTGGTAGAACTTTTCTGCTTTATTTTAGACCAAGAGTTTCATCATATTGTGTTTTTTGCCGAGTAATGCTGAAAATGTAATCTCCTATCTTTCGCAGAGAAAGAAGGTGAAAATGGTTAAATATAGAACACCCGAAGATGCCCCTGTTTAGCTAGAGCTAAAAATGTTGAATTTAAGATAGAATATAAAGAGATGATAGGATATTGCATGGGAAGTACAGCAAATCTGAAGTTCTCACAATGAGTGAGAACCATTTAAAAGTTGCATAATTTCTTTTTAAGGTAATGACAAGTTAAAGGTCCAATGGTGTCACTAGTACTTGGTAGCAATAAGAATGGATGCATACTGGCTCGAACACTTGTCAGGTATATAAAAATTGCTTGCATGCAGAATGTGACAATGTCATAAAGTATTATTGCAAATGGAAGAAGATCTATACCTTCCACAGTTGATTTATTGTAATATTATAACTAGAAGATACACTTTCTTGTTTACAGCATCTGTCCTCTAAAATCCTAAGCATTAGCTGCTGCAAAATCATAGAAAGAATGATTAGGAGGGAATAAGAAAAACACTTGAGCCATGGTTACCCTCTATATTTGGATAATTGCCATGGTGTGAGGAAATCTTGATATCATATTGAAACGAAAACAAACACCCACTCTGCGATAGTGGAAGCAACTATGGTCAGCAACGTGCAAGCCAGCCCACTTTTTAGATCTCTGTAATTCATGTAGAGACTACAAGAAATTCACCAAGGACCATAATAAATACAGGAAGGTAACTTGAGAACTGCCCGTCGAATGCAAGAGGATTAAGAAAATATGTCTAACCTGCTCTGTTGTCATGTAAGACACCAACCAGCAACGATGATACCATGCACGGTAATTCATTTTTGACCTCTGTAAAGAAAGATTTTGAGTCATAACAAAGAATCCACAACAAGGAACTTGTCATCTAAACAGCTAATGATATCATGGTATGCGTAGAGTGCCATATGAAACTTTTAATGCTATAATTTTCAAGAGACTCAAACTTCTATTAACGGATTTAACATATATTTCCATAATGCATTGTAAAGGAACCTCATTGAAACTTTTAACTGAGAAAATCAAATTCAGAGGCACTGAGCATCATGAAGGAGTGAATCACATTTATTATCAGGTAGTAGCTACAGTAAATGGTGTGAAATATGTTGTTTTCTCTAGGCAAGAAACAAAGAAAATGGCAAACAAACAACATCTGTGGAGACAAATTTTGACTTCAAAGTTTAATAAACCTTTGCAAATTAAAAGTACGGAATTCCTCAATTGTATATAAACCTCGGCTATTTTCTCCACCAGCTCAGACTCTTTGGTGACAATCTCTTGCAAAGTTGAAAACTTTCCAGCAATTAACTTGATGACCCATCGCCTGCCAATGATTAATATGCCCATAAATTTGACCATAGCACATTCCCATGGAAGAAAAAAAATAATGTATAACCATAATAAGGGACTTGCTTAACACCAAATCTGAACACTCTTAAGTAAGAAATTATAACTATCATACTGGTAAACACGTGTGTTGAATAAAGTAATGCAGCTAGTTGAAAACAAAAGATCTGCCCTACATATCTTCTTCAAGTCAATAAGGTGATTGCAGTGGCGGTAGCCATAATGCATAACCACCCATACTGGTGAATCTTTTGATTGCATATAAAATAGACGTTGTCAAACATATTACCTGTGGCACCACGCATGCTCAGATTTAGGTGCATATGAAAGAACAAGTGCTGAGAATAGAAGTTCATCCAATAACATTGAGAACTCTTGCTTCTTCAACAACACCATCTTCCTGTGTCACATGTACAATAATCACTCTCTTGCCAACAGTGATAACATAATCTGAAGTGAAGTACAAACAGAGAAAAAAGACTGGAGACCAATTATGTAAAGGGGGAAGTACCTGGAATTCCAAGCAGTGCCATAATCAGAACTCACTAACAAAACAGCCCTGCTTTGCTTCATGACTTCACCTTCAATACTGTCATCCAAAGATACAGAACTCTCAACCCCGGACACATCAAATGCACTATAAAGTCCCTTATATTGTTGAATTGCTGCCATCATCGCGCGCTTAGCTTCCTTATACAATGGAATAAGAACATCCGTCGAGATTCCCAACTTATGCTCCCTATTCCAAAACACCGCAGTCCCATCTTTCAAGCACACCACATTACTAACACTACCAGATGATGAGGGCGCCTCTTCACTCAAGTTGACAAACTGGGATGGATGAACAAATCCAACCTCATCACTGGGTTCAAGTGCAAAACAAACAAAACCATAAGCCACTTCATAACAACCAAACACTCCAAAAGCATCAATCACAAAACCCTAAACCCTAAACTCTACACAAATCATAATGCACCCAACTGAGCTAAACCAACGAGGCACAATTGGTATAGAAGTAATATAACCCATTATAGCCCACAGTAATCAAGTATAGAATGAGCTCAAAGATTGAAACTTTTTCACTATATCAACCCAAAATCAGTAAACCCTAATCTTAAAAGCTCTTCTGGGTAGTATTTGAGATTTACATAGTATGTGAGGAAACATAGAAGCACAAAGCTACAAACTTTGATTCTATTTTTTTATGTACTAAAAGGTTGGGTCACTTACATTGCAGAATCGGACTCCAAAATTTTCTCAAATCGCCTGAGAAGGTCGCCGGCGTTGGCTTCTCCGATCATTGTGGCCGGAAAATCGCCGGAGAAAGTTTTATGCTTCAAGCATAAGAGAGCAGTCATTCCACAGAATGTGAAGCGATGCCTTAATATACTCTCTAATCAGGGACAAAATGGTAATTTGGAGTGAGCCAGCTCGAGTGTTGAAGACTTTCCATTTGTTGCAATGAGAATCTTATCACGCATTTAGCCTCAAGAATTTGACAATAACGAACACTACGACTATACGTTTTGTTTTTCTTTGGTTTAAACCTAACACTGTTCTCTCATGCCTAGTGTTTGAGTCGTATCTCCTATCAATATTTGTGGTTAACAGGTTTGAGAGATTCTTGAGTTAAGTTATTGTGATGATATTCCGTGCTGCACTCTCCTGGACTATTATCTGAATTTTTACTAACTAGGTGTGTTACAAACTCATTAAAATAAACGAGTTGACTTGTTATCCTATTTTAAGATAAACATTAATCTCGCATCTAAACAACAAGCGTGAGACACATATATGTATACTCATGTATGGATCTTCTACATGGGATTTACAAATCGCACGATCTAACGCAAGACAACTAATGTAGTATAGTCAAAGCCTAACTTTGGTGATATAACAGAAATCAAACTTAAATCGTGATTCTATCACAAGCATGAGCATATATAAGATTTACGGATCACACATTGTTACGCAAGACTACTAATATGATAGAGTTTGAACCTATTCATTAATACAATAAAAATCAAACCTAAATCGTGACTCGATCACAAGCACGCTCGTACTAACCGAACCAACCTCACGTTTGTATGTAATTCTCTTTTTGATTCTCTTTTTCAATTTTCATGATTTCTAAAAAAGAAAAACAAAAAAAATTGAGCTGAAATACAAACCTTCTCTTTCTCTCCTCTCTTCTCTCTCTTTTCTTTCTTCTTGAGCTAAAAGTGCATCGATCGCTGAAGAAAATCTCTCAATCTCTCTCTCTCTCTCTCTCTCTCTCTCTCTCTCTCTCATTTTCTCTCTCTTCAATTCCCCGAAGATCTGGTTTCGTCTTCCACTTCGAATCTCCGCATTGAAATCTCTGCACAATTTTTTCTATCAGAAGAAGAAAAACCGCAAGCGAAGCTCGAATTGCGAATCTAGGGTTCGGGATTTGATCTGTTGTATGTGTTTTTCCGATGAGTATGGAAATCGTTGCCGGAGATGTTGCGGCGTTCGACGCCGAGCTGTTGCAGCTCAATGAGGTGTCGCCGCTCGCCCTCAAGGCGAATCCGAGCTTCGTCGAGTCGCTCTTCGAGCAGTGGCTTTCTCTTCCCGAGACTAATCGCCTGGTACTAGTTTCTGAAAGCAATTTTCAAATTCGCAATGTATTGGATTGTGCTATGCATCTGAATTTCGGTAGCTTAGTTTGTTTTCGATTCGAATAATGCAATTTGTGTTTGAAATGCATGTAATTTGAATGGTAATGGTGTTGAATTTGTGGTAGTGTAGAGTAGTTTGGCTAGGGATGATGTTGGATTTGTTCTGAAACTGTGTGTTATATGAAAAAGGAAAGCAGAATTGAGCTAATTAGAGCACATTGTTGTTGCGGAAAGAAACTATGGAATTTAGTTAGTTATGTTGTTAGTTTATTATGAATGCTGCGAAATCGGTGTTCTTGAGCTCTAATTAGGCCTAACAATCAGATAGACATGCTACGGCATTTTGTGGTTGCGGAGAGAAAAGATGGAATTTGTTAGTGAGAATGTTGTTAGTTTAATACGAGTGCTGGGAAAACGGTGTTCTTGAGTTGTAATTAGGCCTGGGAAATGCTACTCCTGTCTAGGCGATCGGAATTTTTTTAAAAATTTTTTCGTTATAATGAGGATAGACATTCTACAGCATTTGTTGTGCTATTTCATTTTGTTTCTTGCTTTTAATGCTTATTGATTTCGATGTTTTGTGACTGTATGGGTGCAGGTGACACAGTTGCTCAATGAAGCAAAGGCAGGTGCACCGTTGAATGTCCATGGAAGCTCTTCTAGTCCGCATTCCTCTTCCAACAATGCTTTGCCGTCCATGTTTCCAGCTGGCAGTGCGCCTCCACTGTCACCAAGAAGTTCAACTGGCTCCCCACGCGTAATGAAACAGAGGGTTGGTCCTTCTCATTTAGGGTCTCCCCTGAAAGTAGTTAGTGAGCCGGTTAAAGAGTTGATACCTCAGGTATGACTGGTCTTGAAACTTTCTGGAATGTGATGGCTGTTTTTTGCAATATATTTTTTTAAGTGTTGTGGACTTCAATTGAGCTTTACCTGATTAAAAGTTTTTGTAGGAAATTACTTTTGACATGGTTCTTGTACCACTTGCAGTTTTATTTTCTAAATGGTCGTCCACCTCCAAGTGAAATAAAAGAACAATGTTTACTGAGAATTGATCAGTTTTTCTATGGCCATGCAGATGGGCTCCAGATGAATGGTGAGATATACTTATGATATGCTTTCTGTAGGATATACTAGAACTGAGATTTAACTGATTCTGTGGTATATATATACTAGAACTGAGATTTGACTGACTCTCTGGTATATCAGACTTCAAGTCAGTTGCTAAGGACATCTGCAAGCTCCCTTCATTCTTCTCTACATCATTATTCAGAAAGATTGATATTAATAGCACTGGATTTGTAACAAGGTATCATTCACTTTTCCTCTCTTGCAAGTGAACAAGAGTTTCAATGTGTGCCTCCCCCATCACAATTTATGTTCTTACTGCGGTTTATCATCTGGCCATAACCATTTTCCGAGTTTCTCTATTGATTGCTACTTTGATTGCTCTGTTTCAATAGACTACCTTTGCAACCTGGGAAAGGCTTGAGAGGTCTCAAGTCTTGACACAACAAACCACATTTTTCTTTTTTATCTCAAGTGTATAGACAGTCTCCTCAGTGAAGTTGATCGGGGAGAAATGACTCAAATAGCTGTACCCATGTTGTTGTAACATTATATAAAGCTAGTATTTTGTCTGAGAACATTTTGGTGTCATTTAGTTCTTTTACATCTTAACTAATAGGATTAGCTCGGGTAATGAAATGTGTGACTGTGGGCCATTCTCCAGTCATCTATTTTCTTTCATTGGTTATTTGGAAAAGAGAGAGTGCATCATTTATTTATTTTCAATTTTTGCAATTCACTCTTTCATGAGGACAATATCTTACCCCAGGTTTTAAAGTGGGACCATAACTACGGTAGGTTTTTCTTGGTGTTAAAGTTTGAGTATTGTATCCTTTGCAAATCTTTCTCTTACTTTGAAATACTTTGCTTTTCAGGGACTTATTTGTTGATTATTGGGTCAATGGCAACATGTTGACTATGGATGTAGCTACTCAAATATATTCCATTTTAAAGCAACCAGATCTCAAGTACCTAACTCAGGTATTGTTTTTGTTTTATATTTCTTCCTTTAATCAGATATGATGTATATTGGTGTTGACGTTGCATGAACTAGTGTCTAATTTGCACTCTTTTTTGATAACAGGATGACTTTAAACCTGTCCTTCGAGAACTTTTGGCAACTCATCCAGGACTGGAGTTCTTACAGAGCACACCCGAGTTTCAGGAAAGATATGGTTTGTTCTCAACCAATTAATTTAACTGTTAATTCATGGCATCATATCAGTTTAAAAGGATCTACAGTCTTTCTCTCTGTCTCTCATACACATGTTTACTCCGGTCATTGATTATATTCCTTCAGTATGATTCACACTTTAACTTGAGATATATTGCAATGGACCAGCTGAAACTGTAATATACAGAATCTTTTACTACATAAATAGATCTGGGAACGGCCATCTTACCCTCAGGGAGCTGAAACGTGGAAACTTAATTGATGCAATGCAACATGCAGACGAAGAAGAGGACATCAACAAAGTATTGAGGTAGAGATTTCAAATACAGACATAATTTGTACTTTTTCACGTGGTTATATATAACAATAATAATAATAATGTGAAAACTCCTTTTTCTTTCTTGTATGAACTGTTACAGGTACTTCTCTTATGAGCATTTTTATGTCATATACTGCAAGTTTTGGGAGCTGGATACAGATCATGACTTCTTGATCGATAAAGAAAACCTGATCAGATATGGTAACCATGCACTTACCTATCGGATAGTCGATAGAATATTTTCTCAGGTTTGTGCTGTATAGGTTTAGACAAGAAGAATTTCTCTTTGACTAAATTTTTTTTATCAGTCTAGGTTATTTATTTATGATTTAATTCCTCAGGTGGCAAGGAAGTTCACTAGTAAGGTTGAGGGGAAAATGGGGTATCAAGATTTTGTCTACTTCATTCTGTCAGAGGAGGACAAATCTTCTGAGCCTAGTCTTGAGTTCTGGTAAACTTGTACCTCTTTATCTCTTGTCATTAGTTTGTTTGCTTCACTAGACCTTTGCACTTGACTCTGATTCATGGGTGATGCCTCAAAATACATCTGAGTGCAACATGGGTGTTCTGTAATCATTGTTTTCATCTATTCTTTCGAAATTCACTTATGTCTTTTTATCTCTGTGGAGTTAATGTTATGGGCAGTGTAGTAACTGAGAGTCTCTGACACTACTTCTTTTCTTAGGTTCAAGTGCATAGACTTGGATGGAAACGGAATTTTGACACGGAATGAATTGCAATTCTTTTATGAAGAGCAATTGCATAGAATGGAGTGCATGGCTCAAGAACCTGTTCTCTTTGAAGATATATTGTGTCAGATCATTGACATGATTTACCCAGAGGTTTGACTTTTCATCTGTTCTGCTTTTATACAAAATGGTCTTTTCCTTCTGTAGTTTTCTTAGTTGGTGATTGTGTCGCCGCATGCTGCCACACAACATCAAAAGAACAAGAGTCCTTTAAGGTTTTTTTGTGTCATGGAAGTTGTATAGAGTTCCTGCTTCATGAAAGTAGCACAAGAAAATGAACTTCTGGGCAGTCTATGTAACTTTTTCTTGACACACTAGTTAAGATATGGTTATTGGGTGGTTGACTTGCACTTTATCCTTGCAGAATGAGAGCTATATCACACTTCGTGACCTGAAAGGTTGTAAGCTTTCAGGAAGCGTTTTTAATATTCTTTTCAACCTAAACAAGTTCATGGCCTTCGAAACTCGTGATCCATTTCTCATTCGTCAGGTATGTAAAGCTAGTGAAGCATTTTATGGTATGAAATTTCTAGATCACTATTTGGCATTACGAAAGTGGATTGCATTGCTATTACTCTTTGACAGCTTTGCTGGTATCAATGTATACAGGAACGTGAGAATCCAACCTTGACAGAGTGGGATCGGTTTGCACATAGAGAATATATCAGGCTCTCAATGGAAGAAGATGTTGAAGATGCTTCCAATGGAAGTGCAGAAGTTTGGGATGAATCACTTGAGGCCCCCTTTTAAGTTATCACTTGTTTTAGGTTTCATTTTTACAGAAGTTTAGATGCTTTCTTTTGTAAAATTGGTTAGTGGAGTTAGACTTTCTTCATGAAACAATGAATTGAACTTCACTACTACATAACTTATATCCACTCTATTTGCAGAAGTTTGATGCTTAATTTGTAAAAGTGGTTAGTGGAATTAGACTTTCTTCATGAAACAATGAATTGAACTTTCACTTCAAAACTTTCATTCACTCTATTTGCCAGATAGCTCTGATATAGGTTGAACTATGATAAAAGTACTTTACATGCAGTTTAAACGATGATTGATCTGGAGGATGAGTCTGACTGTCGAGTGCTAAGTAGTTTAAGATATCAAATTTAGAAAATAACATGGATCGTTTTTGAATTGAATACAAACATAATAAAAAGTGAAAACTCGATATCAAAATCGATATCAGCAATGATGGTAGCGAATGTGAATGTGATCGATGTAATTAATTAATTACACAAGTGCCTTGCTTCGCCTGTTGGTTTGTGTATAGCAACTTGGTGTTTAAACATAAGGAACGTGACTATTTCATCTAAAACAGGGAAAGTAATTACTGGACCTACAATTATACAAATCTTCTGAGCCTGGTCTTGAGTTCTGGTAAACTTGTACCTCTTTATCTTTGGTCATTAGTTTGTTTGCTTCACTAGACCTTTGCACTTAACTATGATTCATGCATGGGTGATGCCTCAAAATATATACATCTGAGTGCGACATGAGTGTTCTGTAATCGTTGTTTTCATCTGTTCTTTAGCAATTCACATGTCTTTTGATCTCATGGAGTTGATGTTATCGGCAATGTAATAACTGAGACTCGCTGACTCTGCTTCTCTTCTTAGATTCAAGTGCATAGACTTGGATGGAAACGGAGTTCTGACGCAGAATGAGTTGCAATTCTTTTATGAAGAGAATGGAGTGCATGGCCCAAGATTCCAAGAACCTGTTCTGTTTGAAAGATACATTGTGCCAGATTATTGACATGATTTACCCAGAGGTTTGACTTTTTCTTTGTTCTGCTTTGCTCAAAAATGATCTTTCTCCTTCTGTACTTGCTGTGTATATACAAGTTGCTTCATGGTTTTGCTCCGAGCACAAAATGTTCTCCATTTGTGCCAGTTCACTCCCATCCTTCTTAGTTCGTGATTGTGTTGCTGCATTGTCCTCTAAAGGTTGTATAGCGAATTCCTGCTTCATGCACTTGTGGGCAATTTCGTGATTGTGTTGCGGCATTGTCCTCTTAAGGTTTTTTGTTTCATAGTGGTGGGCAATCTCTCATGTATTTTTTTTTTTCATGACACACTAGTTAGATATGTTATGAGGAAGCGGCCAACGAGCCCCACAGGTTCCACACACACGGGTTTGAGAGCTATATTACACTTCGTGACCTAAAAGGTTGTAAGCTTTCAGTATGCAATATTCTTTTCAACCTTAACAAGTTCATGGCTTTTCGAAGCCTTTTATGATATGAAATTTCTTAGATCTATGTCTGGTTTTATATATGTAGATTGCATTGCTATTACTCTTGACAGCTTTGTTGGTAATCAATGTGTACAGGAACGTGAGAATCCAACCTTGACAAAATGGGATCAGTTTGCACATAGAGAATATATCAGCTCTCAATGGAAGAAGATGTTGAAGATGCTTCCAATGGAAGTGCATAAATTTGAGATGAATCACTTAAGGCTCCTTTTTTAGTTTTTCTCAGGTAGCTACTGGTTTTAATTGAAGTCAATGACCCTTTTAAGTTTTGCTTAGGGCTACTGATTTTAATTGAAGTCAAATTGTATTTGGATATTTTACGTAGTATTTGTTTGTCTTTGCAAGAATAGAGTATGAATTCCAAATTCATTAGCAATCCAGATTAATGAACTACTCCAGAGCATTACCGACTTTATTGAGAATCAGCACATCAAGCGAGCTCTTACACAAGAAGTCGTGACCACAATAGGAAAGCAAATAGTTATCCACTTGAATCAGGAACAACTCGACCTTTAATTATTTTCCTCGTTATTGTTTGGATTAAATTCAGTTTGCCCCCTCGTATTTTAGGTCAATAATTAGTTTGGTCACATATATATTTTTTTTAATAACGTTGGTCCTTGAAGTTTTATTTCACATCAGTTTAATCCAATTTTTGAATTGCCTTCCTTACCATGACGTCATGCGCTGAGTTGTCCGCGACACAAGGGCCCAGTTTCTGACTTAAAAGGGCAAAATAGTCATTTTATCATATACCAAAATGAAAAGAACAATATACAGTTCATTATCAATCCTTCAACTCCCTCCGTTTCTGGAATTTAAGCAACATAATAACTTAACTATGTTCCAATGCTACTGCCAAGCTCAACCAAACCCAGAAAATCCCAACTCCTCCATTCTTAATTAAACCACCCTGCACAATAATAATTGAACACTACCAAAATCCTAGAACTCCAACTTCTTCAATCTCATCCCAAAATCAAAACTAACTATCTCATACAAATTCAGAATACTAACAAAGCCAAAAACCAATTCCTTCAACCCCCACCGCCGCCGTGAACAGCGTCACTCACGGCGGTCCTCCTCTGCCTAAAACCCAAATTCTCCTAAACATCACCAAACTCAATTCCAATTATATACAGAGGTAGAGCTCGAAGAGAAGATCAAGGTTCATACCTCAATTGCCTTCAACGGTGGCCGGAAAACACATAAACTCACCGGAAAACTGCTTGAGGTTCAATTAATCGATTCTCAATCATGGAGGCTCCTATGAAGAAATCGAGACCACATACAGAATGGGGATGGCGAGACTAAGCTATCCACACCAGTCACGCTCGCCACCGTGACCGGAATCGGAAACCCGATCGAAGAGGCAGTCACCTTCTCTCCTCCGATTCTCTTTCAACAGCACTCCTCCATGAAATCTGACACAACAGAGACGTTGTGGACGGCGAGAAGAAGCCTTGGCCACCGATGGGACGCCGAAAGACGGCCGAACCCGGAATCAGAAACCCGATCAGAGAGGCAGTCACCTTCTCTCCTCCGATTCTCTTTCAGCAGCGCTCCTCCATGAAATCTGACACAACAGAGACGTCAGGGATGGCGAGAAGAAGCCCTGGCCACTGATGGGACGCCGAGAGACGGCCGGACGACAGAAGGGAGCGCTGAGCTCCGTCGCAGCTCGAGACGGGGTCTAGGACTCCGACCTCTATATACTCCTCGTTATATTGATGAGGGCAATATATGATAAAATGACTATTTTGCTCTTTTAAGTCAGAAACTGGGCCCTTGTGTCATGAACAACTCAGCGCTTGACGTCATGGTAAGAAGGGCAATTCAAAAATTGGACTAAACTGATGTGAAATAGAACTTCAAGAACCAACGTTATTAAAAAAAATATATGGGACCAAACTGATTATTGACTTAAAGTACGAGGGGGCAAACTGAATTTAATCCTTATTGTTTTGCAATGTAATCTTACTAAAGTTTGTAAGTTATCACTTGTTTTAGTGGTTTCATTTTTACAATGTTTTATTTGTAAAATTGTTTAGTGGAGTTACTTTCTTCATGAAAAAAATGTTTATTAGATATAATTGAACTTCACTTCATAACTTCCAGTACTCTATTTGATTGCATGATACCTATGATAGACCACTTCACATGTAGTTTAAGTTATGATTGATATGTAGGATGAGTTTGAGTGCAAAGTAGCTAGTTTAAGATCTCATATTTAGAAAATAACATAGATCGTTTAAAACTTAACGGGGGAATTGAATATAAAAATAAGGAGCCATTCGAACGATGACCTTTAAAATGGGGATTAGTTGATGGTTTAAGAGATTCAATCCATTTTTCTATCATATTTAGGCATCTCAACAGTTCAAATTGGTGATTGTTAAGATATCAAACTAGAACAAATCAATGAACGAATCAAATTAGTCAAATATGACCATTCAAGTTCATAACTAATAAGACACACTTATGAATGTCGTAACGATTTCAATTTGGCTGACAATTTACAAAGATGATCTACTCATATATACTTAAAAACTCTAAACCAAAACCGGCCATTCTACGTCTTTGGGAAGACTGCTGGATTCCTGAACTTTTTACCTTCAGACCCTTTTAAGTTTTTCTCAGGAAGCTACTAATTTTAATTGAAGTCAAATTGTATTTGGATATTTTACATAGTATTTGTTTGTCTTTGCAGGTATATACTATGAATTCCAAATTCATTAGCAATCCAGAAAAAAGGGACTACTCCAGAGCATTACCGACTTTACAGGGAATCAGCACATCAAGAGAGCTCTTACATATGCAACACAAGAAGTCGTGACCACAATAGGAAAACATTAGCTGAATAAAACAAAGCACAGCTGAGACAGTTACATACGCCTCACTTAATTTCTTGTTTTATACTATGTCCCTCTCTCCAATTTGGCAAGTGTTTCTTGATTTTCTTGCTCAGAGAAACCAGAATCCGCTCAAGGATCTAAGGTGAGCTTCCTTACATCTTAAAGCAAGTTCCTTTTTGATAGTACATTTCTGATTCTAGCTCATTTTCAAGATTGCCTTGGCCCCCAACAACATAAAATTTACCATCTTCCCGTTGGATAATATCTACAACTCCATTCCTTTTTTTGTAGGTAGATAAGTGACATATGTCCATGTTGTGTCTTTACTCTTTACCAGGTCTAATGAATGCCATTTGACATGAGTCCAAGTATATTAGAACAACAATGCACTCATCTGCGTGTAATATTGGATCCGCCATAATTATGGCTTTGACAACATAATAGTCACAATATTTAACCCATCCCCTTTTGAGAACTTCTTCAGATAGCTCTGGAGGGTTTAGTTGGGGAAGACGGATGACTAGATTGTCTCTTCCTTCCCTGTATTTTAAGTTAGGGAATGGCTTTATTAATGTTACTGTAAAATCTTGTTCCGTAAGAACTAACCAGCCATATGCAGGTTTGTTTGGAAGTCGAAATTGCAAATCAATGAACTTATTTTCTATGTCGACATTGTATAAACTCCAAGATGAGTATCTTCTTTGTCATTGAAAAAGATGAGTATTAATCGGAGGTTCAGGATGACTCCTGTGCTGGCCCTGATTATGTTTTGCCACACCAAACCATGACATAATCGGATGACGATAATAATCTTTCTGAAACTGAACCCAGTAGGTCCTCAGGCAAATCTGCCCAATCTGACAAGGGAAAAGCATCTATTACGACCGTGATGAAACCACAAGTTTAACCTCACACTAAATTCTTGTGATTTTGTCCCCTACTAGGTAGGTACTTATATGTTTGATTGATTTAAAGGAGACCCTATTCCACCTACGATTAGAATTATCTTGAAGTAAACCTATCCCAGTTACAATTAGGGTTGGAATACGAAACCCTTGTTCCTAATCACATAAGAAACTAAATACTACCAGGATCCCGATCACAAACAGCAAATTAAGTAAGCAAGTAGCATATATATCTGGTAATATATCTAGGTTTAGGAGTACTTAAGAGTGTGTATCTACCTAGGTCTATCTGGTGAAGCTTTGTCCTCCTCGTACACACAAAAGCTCAGTCTCATGGAGACGAAACAAGCAAGAGGGAGCAGCAACACCATTTTATATATGGCATGAGAATCTCAAAGCTCTTAAGACAACCATTCCCATTCCTCCACACGACTAAAGATGCAGACAGAACCCAATTGGATGATCGGAATCGGAGAAGGAGGAAGAAGATCGAAGAAGAAGAAATCGGTCCCCACAGGTGAATCACGTGAGAAAGAGTCCCATAGATAAGTAGCTAGGCACGCACGAGTAGCAAACCAAAGAACCCTAGTTCATATCCAGATGTGGTAAAAGACTAAAACTCGCACTCTTCTCCACGGGTCCGTTGACTCGTACGGACCGGTCAACCCAGAGCGTATCGGACGATTGACGATGCCCCACGTGGGGGTTCTCTCCCCACGTTAGCAGCATTATTGGCGATCAAAGAGTAAATTCCCCTGAAGACTGAGCACTGTTGCCGACACGCACCACCAGGTCTCCACGTGTGAACAGGAGGTTCCAGGGTGGGGGTGGGGACCACTGGGGATGGCGCACGTGCCGACCCACCTGACAGCATGGATTGCGGGATCTTTGATTCCCTGTACGGTGAGCTCTAGATTATTGTTGTTTCCCGGCGGGGCCAAGCTTCTCTGGTTTTCCAGATAGACAACGTTTAGGTATGGTGGATATTTATAGCAACTCGAGTGCGTCTTGAGTCTTGACCATGAACATGTTTGTTCTTGCGTAGAATGACTGAGAAACTGAGAATGTAGCTACTAGCAAGTAGGATTCAATTTGTAGATTGATCGAGTTAGCACAGAGGAATAGCTCGCCCGTGCTACACAATAAGTGATCGACAACTCTATTACCAGCAAGCTACGTATCCAACACAAGTGATCGACAACCTATTACCAACAAGATACGTATTCTATAACTATGATCACTGACGGAGCCACACTAGGAGCAAGGGTGCCATTCACCCCCAAACCTCAAAATTTGGCCCCCTCTATTTTATATCTCGGCTCTCTAGGTTTACAGTTCTGACTCCGCTTCTGACTATGATTGAACATCACATTCGTAATTAAAGACACATTTAATTGTTAAATTTTGTTAATTAAGTAACTTATTTACGAGTGTCCCTTGCATTATTGTTCCTTTGCATTATTTATATCTCGGTTCTCTAGACTTACAGTTTTGACTCCGCTCCTGATTATGATTGAACATCACACTCGTAATTAAAGACATATTTGATTGTTAAATTTTGTTAATTAAGTAAATTATTTACGAGTGTCCCTTGCATTATTTCTTTGCATCGAGACTATAGAGTTCCAAGACATGAGCATGACTATTTGTCAATTATATAGGCGTTGTAGCTACAAGTTTTGGTGCTCAATCATTTTGTTTCTGAGTCAAGGCATAGTCCACATTTAACAAAAAAACAAGAACATGGATCAATATTAATGTTCACGCATGCTGGTAATTCTGACATGAGTTGTAGACTTGTGATCAGAATACAATAGTTCTGCCTTCCTGCTAGTTATATCTGTACGCTTGTGTTTGGTACATTACCCTGTTTTGTGACTAAAAAATCCACTACTATTCCTCGCTGCTAGATGGGCATAATAAGAGGTTGAAATCATGTTGAGTTTGGATTTTGAAACTATATATCCATATAATTTGAGAGTATTATATGTATCACAGTGTGGTATATACAAAAACAAACTCTAACTTATGCTCTGAAGACTAATTAACTCTAAAATTATGTGGTTGCAATAGATTTTTAGTAGTTTGATGGAACGAAAAAACAAACTCTAACATATGCTCTGAAGACTAATCAACTCTAAAATAATGTGGTTGCAATAGATTTTTAGTAGTTTGATGGAACGAAATAGTCAAGTTTCACAAGTTTCTCTCGACTCTCGTAAAGTTCTCCCTGATAAAGTCGGACCAAAATCATGGAGGACTGCTCTATATGAAATGACTCCATGTGAGATTTCAGTACTGCATTCTTGTGTAAAGCTAATTAATTAGCTAGATTGCAAGATGTACTCGTACATATTTCCAACAGTAAAGCTATATCGAAATAGCAAAGTAAAACAACAAATAGAAGTGATGAAAAACCAATTTTATTGCATCAAAATCATGGATTGTAAACTACACGTACGGCTGTGACATATACAAATACATAGCTTGAAAACATTTCAATGATCTCACAAGCTCCAACTTTCACATAGAAATTTAGAATACAAAGATATATGGTAGAAGTAATAAACGTTACCAATGACTACATTCTCAATTTACATGAAATTATTCAAATTGACACAAACAATAGCTAATAGCCAGAGTTTATGCAGTTCGTTCAATCAGAAAACAAAAATAATATTGAGATCCTAAAGTTACAGCGCATTATGGCTCATTCCACAAAAGCATTCAACTGACCAATCTCATGATACGAGAAAGCCTTGTTACTCAGAATTGAAGATCAAGATTTCATTTCTTAGGTTTTAGTCGGTACTATTTTCGCATGTTCTTAGATTGGTTGCCGCGGCTTTATAAAATCAACTCTTTATCAAACCAAACAATCTATCTGTAGCCTTCACATCTTATACTTGAGGTTTCTGTCTTGGTATCTCAAGGCATGCAAACTAATTCCTAATCAGGTAGTTCAGTGCACACTTTCAGTTGATGAAAATATACGTATATAACTATTAGTCTATACAAAGAATTACTATTAGTATATCAGTATTTTCCATTCACAGCATTGGACGCAACTTCAACCCTCAAGGTTGTATTGAACAGGTGATCAATATGCAATTATGCAGAGAATTTGCATCCCCTTAAGAATCAACCCAAGAAAGAGAATCTCTAGCACAGTAGCACAAATAATTTAGAGGTAGTTTAACTTAGAATATACACAAGCACACAGAAAATAACATGCAAAACTTTCCACTTCTGGTTTTTTTCCACTTCTGGTTTTGAACCTTGAAATAATCTAATCATAAATCCTTGAAGGGAAACATTCAATCAGATATAGTCCAAAAAGGGCTGTCCAATACCATCCATACAAGATTTACTTTGAAAAGGTGGATTAGATATAAAGTCTCAAAATCTCCACAATTTCAATCTTTTATTTCCTTGATGGAACAGTTTGTCTATTTAATTAAGTACTTGTCTTCAAGCCAGAATCAATAACAGCAAGATAATCTAACTATCTAAGGTTTGTCTTTTTGCCTAATTATAGATCTAATAAGATTATGTTGAAATTGATACCTAACCAGATTTGACTATATAGAATCTCCATGAGCTTTCCAATTCTCTAATTATCTGTCATACATGAATATGATCCTCATAATTTACTTTTCCCCAATGGGGAATACAAATTGGAATGAACATTTTATTGAATAATGCTCTTTCTAATTCTATGTTCAGTGATGGATTGGATTAATATCAGCAAATCATGTCATACACTCGTACATAATCATCAATTAATCTCTGATAGTGACTTGTTAACCAGATGCATATATGAGTGTATGGAGGGAAGGTGATTGATTCAACATTTAACATAGAAATTAGGCAAATAAACTAGAAACCACTAATTAATTAAAATATCTGATATTAATCGAGCTTCCGGTACATTCATCATCATATCAAATTCAGCTTATACTAGCTAATTAACCTTTCCTAGGTACTACTACCAACTACTTGCTAGAAATTGAAATAGTAAATTCAGAGTTACCCCCCAGATCCTAATTAGGGCCAAGTCAAGCCCTCAATCCCCAAAAACCTAGGATTTTCAAGAACATCAGGAACAAAATTATCAATCATAACAACCGTTTCCACAAAAGGAAATAGAGATCAAGGAGAAATATACCCATTTATGGTAGAGTTGCAGAGGAGCTGGTACTAGTACCACTAGTAGTACTAGTTGTTGGTGTTGGTGTTGGCTTTGGCTTGGGCCTCTTCCTCTTCTTGTCATAGCTCACTCCTCTGGCCTTTGACTGGAAATCACGAACCTCGCGGAGGTACAGCCTCACTGCTCTTGCCCCAAAAGGGTTAGCCTCAGGCCGGCCTCCATGCTCCTCATAGGCTGCCCGGAGGCGCCCAATGAGGGCATCCAAGCTGCCCCATGCTTGCCGAAGCGGGCAGGGGCAAGGCGCTGGTGGGTTTGGGACCCCAAAGTAAGGGCAGTTGTGGTTGTGGATCTTGGTCTTGCCGAACTGATCCAAGTAGCGGAGGAACTCCAGCACGTGAGCGCCGCTACACATGGGGAGGGTCAAAGGAGGGCGGTGGTTCCGGAGGTACTGGCAGAAGGTGTTCCAGTCTCTCCTCTTCTGGTTCTCATACCGGCTAGGAGGAACAGTACCGTTAGTACCCTGTGTCCCTGTACCAATGGCTAAGGTAGAGGCGATGCTGGGATTGGTGGCTGGAGCTGAAGAAACCAAGTCCATGGCTGGTGTTGGTGATGAGGCTGGAGAAGAGGGTCTGGTCTTCCACTTCTTCTATCTCCTTGGTTTTGGTTTTAATTTCTAGGGTTTTTCCTCTTGTTGTCTCTTAGTGGGGAGAAATGAGAGAGAGAGAGAGAGAGAGAGAGAGAGAGAGAATCTCGAAATCTTATGCTTGTAGGAGTGGAGTTAACATTGGCCGAAAGAAGATAAAGGAAGGACGGTGCATGGTTTCCATAAATAAAAATGTCAGAAATGGAAGAAAAGAAAACTGAATCGGGGTTTGGGAATCTAGTTAGAGGAAACGAGCTAGCAAACTTAATGAGCTGGTTCGAGTGACTAACTGGTCTGCAGGAAACCTTGGGAAGACTGCAGTTCCTCAGATCTTTATGATCGATGATGATGATCCATCTTATTATCTTTGAGGATAAAGGGAAGCACCTGAGACTCTGAGAGAGTTATGTGACATTGGGGTGTGAGAAAGAGAGATAGAGAGTGGTCAAGGACTCAGGGGTGAAGGGGGAAGAGGGGGAAGGGAGGTGTGTGTGCAGAGGCACTGTGAGTTGAGATAAAGTTAACAAGAGAGGAAGCAGTAAAGTTGGAGGAAAAAGTATTTTGCCTTAATAGGACAAGTTAGGCAGTGGGCAGAGTTGATGGTGACCATTGCCATACAGACACTGACATACATGACATTGATATAAATTAAACCACCAACTCCTCTCTAGAGAGCAAGTGAAACACACACCTTCAAAATTACCATTCCTTTTAATTTTGAGTTTCAAAATTAAATTTTACCGTATTTTAATTTACATGATACTTCACGCATCATAATATATTTATTTTCGAGTCGAATTTACGTACTATTTATTACTTAAGAAAAACATGTGTCCATCACACCGGAGATAATTTGCACAAGTGTCTTTTAAATAATTTGATATTATTATAAAGAAGGTATGCAAAAAAGGCCTTATGTTAGGAAGAGTGAAGAGACTCTCTTCATAAATCATCGTTTTTTAAAATAATCTTAATATTGATAATACATTATCATGTCGTTGATAACACGTTTCGTTAAAAATAAACTTAAATAAAATGTTACTATATTATCATCCAAGCATTATCATTTTTAGTAAAAGTTTCATGAAACCGTGTCCGGCCATTTGTTCGTACAACTATGAAGTAATATGCATGTGACACATAAGTAGATGGTGATAATGATCTCTCAAATAAGTTTTTAGAGATAGAGCGCACAAGAAGAAACCTTAATTCGGGTGTTAAACTTATTATTGGTGAGTTTTGGAAATGTAAACTGCATTTGAATGATTTGTAGCTAGCTAGGTTGTTAACTAATTAGCAAAATATACGATGTACCCAAACAAATGCAGGAAACTTCAAAGCAATTACCTATATATTTTACAATCTCATCCAAAATTTTGTATTATCCTCTGTTTCTTGATCATCTAGATTGCTGTGGCAAAATGCACTCTTTATGTACGTAGTGAACTCGTTATGATGATTTGATTACTGTGGGATATGAAGATGAGATCGATCTATACGTTTACAATGAATATCAGATCCCCCGACCATTTGACATGAACTAAAAATGTGCTAGTTCACATTCAACTCTCGAATTAGTGTCAGTGTAAGTGTAACCCGTCATTTTGTGAAGTATCTTAGCATACATTTTTAAGTGGCGCGACTCTCGACTTTACTTAATCTCAGCCTCTCATGCAGCTAGGATGGAATTTTAGTCGCAAAAAAAAAACCAAAACTAAACCATCGCTTCCAACCGCACAAGTCACAACACCCCATTGCCGGTTCTTGTTTCAATTCAGCGAATCATTTGTTCTGCAAACACGAATTGTGATGATTGAAACGCCTCTGTTTCTTTCTCTTCTCAACAGTAGCTGCTGGTGTACGTTAGCTGTTAGTGTTATCTGGGTTCCAACCTTCAAGAACCAAGTCAGTAGGTTAGTTTTGAGTCCATTATGGTCAACACTCCGATATGCTAGCTATAACCCTAATCTTGACTCTAAAGGAACGCAAATTCAGATGCTTCTTGCCTCTTGAGGGAAAACGATAAAAAAGGATCGAATTATTGTTACTATTTTGAGGATGTGATATTTTTTTTTAAAGGTTTTCAGCGACAGTATATTCGCAGAAAAGGAATAACTTACAGTAGATGAATTCAAAATATGGAGAAGAGACCAGAAGACTATAGGAGTGATTATTTTGGTTCGAGCCAGTGAGAGAGGTTGCTTTTGTAGACTCGTCCAACATAGCACTTGATTGATTGATTGATTGATGGATAGGCATTCAACAGTGATTAAGCACAAAAAACAGTAGCTAAGAAACAAATTTCTACGAAATTAAAAGCAAGAAATGAAAAGAAAATAATACAATTACAATTATTTAGGGATTATTTAGAATACTTGCTCGGGCCTATAGCTTGGCTGCACAAGGATCAATGGGATCATTCATAGTAGTCCTCATCGAGAAAAGGATCATAGTAGTGCTCATCATACAATACACCACACTGACTACAGTAGTGAATCTTAAACGGGAACTAAATCTAGTATGTGCTTTCCAGTTCAGGTAAGAAACATACTTCCTGCATCTGGAATCTCAAACACAACAAACAAATACGTTGCACATTTCACAACCTCAATATATTAACTGCTTAGGTTATGTAAGCTAGCAATCTAGCATTGTGTTAAAGTAAGGATGACACTTATTCACAAACATTTCTATAATTCCATTGGCCTTAGGCTTGTTACATATTAGGGAGCAGAATGGGTATAATATAGTTTTACTCAAATACAGGGTTTCTGGTGCGCACACTATCACTCTTTACAATCCTGATGGTCAAAACTCCAATCATAACAGTCTTTATTTATTAGTTCTGTAGCAAAATATCCCTCTAAGATGTATATCAAGTTTATGGTTCCACAAAAATTAAGAACAGTTGATTTATGTAATGAAATTTGAGGGTATTCCTCAAAAGAACGAAAGTTTGAAGATAGTTCAAAGAGATGGTGATCAAACAAGGAGGATTCAAAAGAAAGAAACAAATCAATTTAATCAGGAAACTTCGCAGAAAATTCCTATTTGTTCCATCCAAAATCTGTTGCTCATGTCCCATAAGAATTGACAACTTTATTGCCAATAGAGAGATCACCAACGAATATTTTCTCCTACTTTAGCAAACAACCAGTATGATTTAATTTGCTTTATATATAAGTTTGAGTGATGGGACATACTAGCTTGTTAATTGGCAAGAAAAAAAATCCCAAAAAAAAATTACCAACAACAACAACGACTTTTCGTTTGTTCAAGTGTCAAATTGAACACAAAATCTATTAGTTTGATTCAACTTCACACCAAATTTTTCGACACATTTCCGATCTTAACCTAGCGCTAAATATTCTCACAAGGAGTTAATTAGGGTTCTTCAATATATGAATTCATTCAACATGATAATATGGAGTAAAGATTTTACTATATCTAAATTTATCGTGTTTTCTAGTAAAGAGTCTAAAGATGTTCATAACGATTCACCGAATCAATAAAACCCATATCATCAAATCACAATGTATCACATTGACATTTGACAAGGCCTCACTCACCGATCAATTGCTTTCTCAGAAAAGAAGTTAACATTATTATTGATTCTAGGTTTGACTTCTCTTGTTCCCAGATGACAGACTAGCCAGGGGAAGACAGATGATGAGAAGAAACTCTTCGACGTGAAAGTTTCTCATTGGACCTTTAGGCAGCACCGTACCTTGGTTTCAGCTTTAAAGAACTGGCCACCTTCCCTGGTTTTACCAAAGCAAAAGTTTACATCTACATCATGCTTGTCCATTGCGTCATTATTGTTTTAGTTATGTAACCAGAGGCACTTACAGCTTTGGGAAACCTTGTCTGAGTGCACGTTTGAGGCATTTAACTACTGCTAATCATTCATATGAGGTCTTAACTCTTAACACCAAATATGAGGAAAATAAAAAAATCCCAGTATAGACTTTCAGAAGCTTTTCTCAAATACACATTCTGACATTCATGCATTCAAAGTTTGACAGGATCAAATTATTGTAGTTATTCTATTGGAACACATTACTGACCCATTTATATGTATCCTAGAGTGGATGGAAATCGATCAATTGGACAAATAGAAGGGTGCGTGTGATTTTTCTGTTCAGTTTCCACTCACAACTCGCTTCCAGAACATATATTTGGGACAAGAGAAGTCATCAGAGATCAGTATACAGCTAGCTACCTTGCGTGAGAAAATGAGATGAGTGTTGCCCATCGATCAGTAGCTGAGATTTGGTAGTGGACATATATTGGACAACATTCCTGATGCTGAAGAAAATGAAAATTACAACACTAGCTTCATATCAATATCTGTAAGTACGTTCAACATTATCTGAAGCACTCAATGATACAAAACTTCCAACTAATTAAGGCATCGAAACCACTAAGACATTTCCAGTGATATGCGCTGCTCTCCTTCAATTGGAGTTGTATGCATACAGTTTCCATTAGAATCTATTTTAGCAACTAAATTTCCAAGAACCATTTATTAGCGTACGGCGTATGAGTGCTAGCTCTTGCTTGTTTACCAGAAGGCCAATGAGTAACTGGTTACCTAGAAATTCTGTGTTATGAATTTCAATAGATGAAATCATCAAAACTTTGCAGATTAATGCATGGATCCAGATGTCTGAGAGAAGTGAAGACCTTTTTGAGTTCTTGAATTGTATGACATTAACGGATATCTATATTATACCGATGCTTCCAAGCTCATAGAGAGAAGAAACTGATTGAGTAGCTAGTAGATGACAGTACTTGGAGGAAAAATGAACAAAAAATTTCTGCTTTTGAAAGTGGTAATAGAATGCCAAAATTAAGTAATACTAATTGGATTTTGATATGCAGATGAAATAAGTCCTTCAACATGTTACATATGCAATAATGCAAAAGCAGTTCAGACTTTAGAGGAACGTGTAGTACACTTGAGGCTAATACCATGAGAGAAAGATATGCACATACGACAGACTGATAAACTAGTAAAGTTCCTATGGTCAAAACAGAATTGTAAGGAATTAACTTGCATTGAGGCATCTATAAATGTGTTGAATATGTTTCCTAGTTCTAGTTGAGATGTGTTTACTTCAAACTTCGAAGTGTTGCCTATCAATACCTCCTAGATGAAGAAGAATAAGATCATAATTCAAAAAAACAGTGTGAATACTTTTGGTCTCATAAGATTCGACATCTGTGTCCTTTAGAATTATGGAGCGAGATAGGTTGTTGACTTGTTTCTATAGGAAATGTATAGCAAGCTTCTACACCAAATCTTTAATCCCCATTTCTTGTATGCTATGTTCCTAATCGATCTACCAAAAGGTCTGTCAATGAAGGAAAAAAACTAGGAGGAGCATGGAACCCTCTGGTTACAGATTGCATACATTTTGAGTT
The DNA here is from genome assembly GCF_000184155.1 of Fragaria vesca subsp. vesca. NCBI lineage: Eukaryota > Viridiplantae > Streptophyta > Magnoliopsida > Rosales > Rosaceae > Fragaria > Fragaria vesca. Next base: position 1,041,424 of record NC_020496.1, on the reverse strand, counting down.
TTTAAAGCATCCAAATGAAGTGCAGATACAACAAGGTTACACAAACAACATGCAACATAGTTTTCCTTATGTACACATTCATGACTTCCAAATCCAGATAGATCAAACTTATTACTATCCCACATGTTTAACAACATTTCCAAACAGGATGGAAGGACAATGGTGATGTTTCTCTCAATAGTGTCCATTTTCTTCAGGGGCTCCAGTTAGAGCTTTCTGCAACATTCGCATAAAAGAGGAATAAATTTGGGCAAGCAAAAAAAGTAGTTGGAGATCAATGTGATCTTAGTTTACCTGAAAACAAGACAAAGTGTACTGCACATCACTTTCTGAAATTTGGTGGTGGAGAACAATCCTAATGCTGGAGAAATGAAAGTTTTTGAGATTAGCTGCACATCTATATGCTGGAGCATTGCAATAATCGAGATCATACAAAATTGTCTAGCTTATGCAATGGGAAACCATAGAAATGTTAATGAATCGAGATGCATACAAAATTGTCTAGCTTATGCAATGGGAACCATAGAAATGTTAAGGAACACAATGTGTTCAAGTTTTCTTGTGACGGAAAACAAAAAAAAGTTATTTGCCAATGGACTGAACAATAAAGTAGTGCGGTGACAATACTGATGCATCGACTTAGACAATTGAGAAGTGAAGCAGACCTTGATGAGCTTTCTTTCATCGCAAGTATTCCATAATCTTCCAACTTTTTGTACAACTTTTCTGCGCTGATTGTTGATCCCTCATCAACATGAACATACAGCTGGTCATGCAAAACACTTGTTCAGGGTATCATACTACACAAATGACATTACAACTACATCGGTCTGATAAAATTATATGTTGGTAGAAACAAATTCAATTACATTCAAAATGATTGGCAATGTAATCAACTTAAGTGAAGCACTTATAATAGGTTTTGAACATTGCTATACTGTACTAAAATACTCACAATATTTGTCTCAACCATCTCAGTATCCACTCTTATTCCTTTGATTCGATTTAGTCCCTCTGAGTTTACAAAAAAATTGGCAAGTAAGAAAGATCAAAATGCTTGACTTCTTGAGAAAAGATGTGATGGCTCTCCTTCAAAGTTCAAAGGAAAGTTTGGATAGTGAACCAAGTAGACTGAGAATATACCTGCTAAAGTCTTAGCTTTCTTGTGATCACCCTCAAGCTTTGCAACATTTTCTTGTAAAGCCACTAAAGCAGCCGCACATAGGATACCGACCTGCCTCATTCCACCACCTAAAGTTTTCCTCAACCTTCTAGCCTAAGACGCAAAACAATACAACAAATAAAAATTTAAGAAAGATAGGTTTGCCTTTGATATACTACAAATAAAATCTTCATAGTACCTTGGAAATGAAGCTTTCGGATCCAACAATCACAGATCCAACAGGAGCACCAATACCTTTCGAGAGACAAACCTAGTCCATTATTTTTAAAGAGAGGATGATTAAGTGAATATCGTACTCATTGTAAAGGAATTGGTGAGATAAACTACCCAAAGATGGGGTTAGTATTCTGAACTGTGAACTGCAGTTTTGTTGATAAATACACACATTGGAGAAATGGTAACTAAAAGTACCAATGACAGGAACCATACCGAAACTGAATCAGCCGCTTGCACAAGTCTATCAACAGGAACACCAAGTGCCTGTAAGCCAATATTTTGAATCAGATACTGAAGATGCAACTTAGACACTCAAATCAGGACTAAGCCTAGACTCTTTGCATCTGATATCAAATGAAGCAAATGATTTTTAATTTTAGCAAACAACTTGGCTTTGTGAAGCAGAGATAAGACCCGAACTGCTCTACTAAAGTAGGCATGAACTCATGTATCAGCAATTCAGCACAAATATGCTCTTAGTAACACAGACCAGAGGAATATTTTGGATTTAGATGTAGTTACAAAAGATTGACATTATAAAATTTTGCCATTGTAGATCTCAATGATTGAAACCTAATATGTCCACCATATGTTGCAATACTCTACTCCCTTCTTTCATGTTAGTGTAGAAAAAGATAACAACGAATCATTTACATATATTTTCCCTTGTCATTATCTAAGTTCATCAACATTTTTACTTGAAAAGGTATGACTAGTTCATTTGCAGTATAAACTTCAACCAATCTAATTTATCCATCGCAGATCATAGCCTTGTAATAAATTGTTATGCAGAGTTATACAAATTCAGTGCGATGGTCATAAAGCTCATAACTAAAAGCATAAATTAGATAAACTTACAATAGATGCATTGAAAATGCGGGCACCATCAATATGAAGCTTTAAGCCATGCTTCTTGGCTATCTCTCCAACTCTATCTGTGTACTCCACAGTTAAGCATCTACCACCGCAGCTGCAGTTCAGGTAAAAAGAAAACAACCAATTATCGGACTAAAGACACACAGCTATAACTCTTTTTCTGTCACATCCAAAGCAAAGAGGCTTCACTTGAGCAAATCAACCAAATAGCCCTTCTCCCTTCTCTCAGTTATGAGAAAGATAGCCTCTAATAAGGAAGTCAAGTCAAGCCTTTGATTTTGGTTAACAAAAACATGCTAGTTGACCAAAGCCATGGTTGTTGGTCATTTAGATTAACCAGCAACAGATTCTTAAGAGAAGAGTGAAGCCAAGAACATAATATATAATACAATCTGAGACTATGTTTTCTCAGACCAACAACCTGCATGCTGCAGTACTAAAAACAAAGTCGAAAGACTGGGAGTCTACTGGATATCACAAAGAATTATTAATCAAGTGGCTACCATATCATAATCTATACAATAAACAACACAAGGTTATGTACTAAATGTGATACTATATATTGAAATGAGGTAATCCTTACTTTGCATGTGAGTTCTCTAAGCATATAAGTCTGGTGGTTGGAAACACAAGCTCTCCTCGTGGATCTCTGATAGTAGCTTCAATTAAATTGAGGTCCATTGTTCCATCATTGTTGTTTTTCACTGTTCTTGGATGTACACCTCCAATTGTTGAGATGCCTCCATTCTCAAAAATATGAATGTGGGAATTATCCCCAAGAATGACTTCACTTCCTCTAATGTCACAATGAACAAGCACACTAATGAGGTTTCCCATAGTGCCTGATGGTACAAAAAGTGCTGCTTCCTTGCCCATGATCTTTGCCATTTCTGATTCCAAGCGGAATGCTGTTGGATCAGAGCCGAGAACATCATCATCAACCACAGCAGCTGCCATAGCAGCCCGCATTGTCTCGGTTGGTTTGGTGACAGTGTCGGAACGGAGATCAACTGTCTGAGTCACCATATTTGCTGAACAAGAAACTAGTACCAACAAAACAAAAACACACGGAATGAGTACAGAATCTACTACAACTAGAATCAAATCAGGGATTATGATCACTAACAGATGCTTACAGAATTGCCTTTCAGCAACCATGGCTGTGATACTTGACCAAAATGATCAATTAGTAGTATGAAAGAATTTGAGAGGGTTTCTGTCTTTTGCAAATGTGGCAGAGAATCCCAAGAATATTCCAAATAATTTGAATCTCATGAATGTGGGCAAAAACTAAAAAGCATTTAGAGTTCAACTTTGATCATAAACCCTCTTTGATGTTCCATGTATTTTCTTGTATGTTGATCCCAAATTCAAGGGTATCTGAATCTTGTTACCAGAGGTAATATGGTCAAAACTCAAAACCAAACAGAATTTGTGAGGATCCAACTAAGACCATTCCAACACAGAAAGAACTAGTCTTTAGGGAATTTAAGGCACCTAAGCTTACATTTAGTAAAAGACCATGCATGAGAGAGAAAGAGAGAGAGATGTGCATACCTGTTACAGATGAGATTATACTATGGCCAATATTCTCAGTCCCAACTTTGATCTCAGCAAAACTCTTAACTGCCCAGAAACCTATGAACCAGAATGATCAAACATCAACTATTTAAAGCACTGAAATAATCTTTTTCAAATACAAAAAACTGTTGAGTGAATAATAGAATAAGACCGAGAAGAAGCCATGGATTGTTGAATAAGATTCCAAGAGGACCAGACCTAATGTGAATGAAGGGTCGTTATTCTTCCCAGACACTAGAAAGAGTTAAAATGATTCACAGGATTCACATACACAAAAACAATATAGTGGTGGGTGAGCGAGGGAGTGACACATCAATCCAACAAATATGACTATGGACTGAAGTGTTCGTGCAACTGATGTGGCTTATATTATTGACAACTCACTTTCACTGAATCATAGATTCATAGTTTTCATTTACCCCAGTTCTGATTTTGTGGAATCTAAGTGGGCCAATGTCAGTTTGTTTTTCTTCCTTAAAAATAGACTAAACTTTTAAACAACCAAATTGGATTTTGCTTTCTATTCTTCTTTTCTTGGAAAAGGGAGGGGCAGTAGAATTTGGGAAATATATCTAACATTTTGTTAAAGAGAAGTGCTTAAATACCAGACCAAATGCTAGTTTGCAAGTCTGGCTCCCTATTTGTTTGGGACATCAATCTATATTTTGGGTGCACTTGAGCTAATTAATCAAAGTTTGAGTGCCACTAGTGTAGCAAAAAAGGATTTTCTTGTTTGTTAAGGAAGATTCCGTCTACCATATATGAATGGACAATACATGAATGCCTTTTCAATTTGATGCAGATACTAGAGTCAGCATAGGTAGATGATATGATATGACATGGATATCGTAAGACAACTATCACACAAATCTCATGAAGTGGTTAGCTCGACGGTCAAATTTGATGTCAAAATTACTTGACATTGCACCAAATTCTGTTATGAAAAAAGGATGAGCGCACTTAAAAGAGTAATAGTTTTCGGGTTAACAGTACCTCATATAAGGAAGCCTCTAGCAGAGGGGAGGTGATGGTCTGATGGAGATGGATGGAGTTGTACTTGGTGAGTTGTATGTCTCTTTGTTATTGCTTTATATGGCCAACTAGAGTGGTTGCTCAAGCAGCCAAGCTTATCCCTCCAGCAAGAAAGAAGGTACGTCTTGCCTTCTGCTTAGTTGGAAAGGTTATCTATGAAAATAACCCATATCATCTGTATTCAGTGTAGCATCAACTAATGCTCATACTTAGAAGTAAAAAAAAAAAAAAAAACAAAAAAAAAAAAAAACTAAAAAAAACTAAAACTTAGCTTANACTTTTATTACTATCGTAGCATCAAAAAGCACCAAAACACGAGCAGAGGNTAAAAAAGCAATCGGACATCTGATCTGATTAGTTGACTATATCTTAGCGGACACAAAAATGTTCGAGTACCAGAAATTTTTATGGTCCATAAAACTTCGGACAATGCATGAAGGTAAAGGATCGGAAGAGATACAATATCAACTCAACAATATATAGTTGGAACTTCGCATATTTGATAGCAAAAGTTGATCACCTAAACTAGGCTCTTAAGTTCATATTTGGGTTGTTGCATTTTTGGCCAAATCAGACCACCTCAGCAGAATCGGTGGTGGCATCTGCACGGACGACAAGACCATCATATTTCTGCCCCAACAACTTGGTCATCGGCTACAGTTGTCCTTGTTAGATTTTCAGTAGGAAGCACCTTAGCCACACTGCCTGAAACAGCGTCTCCATTGCTAACAGACTCTTGAGCTGCAACATCACTGGAGGGGATCCCATCTGAGGTAGAGAGGTGAGTCTCAGAACCTTCACCGCTTGTACCTTGTGATGGTATGTCCTTCTCACCCTCTGCAACAGAAGGTGTGTTTTTAGGTACATCTACATCCGTGGTAACTGTCATGTCACATTTCTTGTCTGCATCAACATCCATACCATCCACTTGTGGATCAGTAGTTTCACCATGAGATGCAGCAAGTTCATCTGAGGCACTTGTAGAATCAAGATTACCAGTTGACTGTGCAACAGTCACATCTACTGCAGCATCAGCCAACTCGAGATCATTTCTGGCTGCAACTTCTTTTTGTTCTTGTTCTTGCGCGATGTATTTCTCCCTAAGGTGCTGTACCCTTTCAACCTCCAGTAGAAGACCGCCATACCGCTTTTGTAAAGTGCGCTCAAGCTCCTTTTGTTTCTGAACTTCTTCCCACAGATTGTTTATCCGGTGTGAGGCTGCTAGTTGTTCTTGCTTCTGCAAAGCACGGAAGCACTCGAGTTCTTTTTCAGCAGTGTCCAACTGCTTGAAAGTTTCCTCAATTTTTGGCCAATGAGTGTCTTTAGCTCGCATCTGGAAAATTTAAAGAGAAGGGGTTCAGATACATTAAATACATTTGATGCCAAGTAACTTTCAAAACTAAAAAGTAATGGACCTTTCATATATCAAATACAATTACACAAACAATATGTAGACACAGGATTAAAAAAAGAAAAAGAAAATTTATCCAGAAGAAGACAGTAATCTAGGGATAGCCGAGATGCAATATACCCGTTTTTTTTTCTTCTTCTCTGCTCTCCTATCTTTTGATGGGGGTCCAAACCTTAACTACTTAAGTAGCAAAGGCTGCTGTCGGTTGGTTTCATAAGGGGGCTGTTCACAACAAGCTATCGCCACTGTCTTAGATTGAACGGCAATAAGATAAGTCTACGTTTAATCTTCTATGGCGTGTCCAAAGCCCTAGCTTCTAGAGTTCGTTGCTTTTCCCAGGGCGGAGAAGGGATTATACTGCTCGGCTGTGTTTGGTATGTTCATTTGGCACTAATACAAACTATAACTACATAAAAGTGGAAGGACCCACGTAGCAGAGAGGAAGCTGGCGCACAAGGGTCCTGGTACTATCCAGGTGCGAAGAACCCCGGAGGTTACTGCAGTGAGCAGAAATCTCGCTCACCGGCCTAAACAACAAGCAAACACTCGAACGTGAAAGCAAGGTTCCTTTACTCTCTTGATTAGAGTAGGGGTCAAAGGGGCAGGTGTACCGCCCTGCCATAGTCGCGACTGTTGTCATAGTCAACAAGGTTTAAACTTCCAGGAAAAAACTTCGAATTGGGAGGGCGATCCTCCTGGTGAACTGACCATACCCCAAACTGACACAGGTGAACAAGTATAGTATACTAGGGCGCTTGAGAGAACCATTGTCGAAGGAACTCAGCAAAATGACCCCGTAACTTCGGGAGAAGGGGTGCCCTCCTATCTTTTGATTAGGAAAGACTGGTTTTCCCGAAGAAGTCGAAACGATATGACTATCCAGGCAGAATGGGAACATACACGTCTGGATGACTAAAAAACCGAAAGAGATGCTTGTATAATATGGGTTCCCCCTGGGGTTCTTATTCTTAGGGGGGGCTAATTCAATTCTTTCAGATTTCACAGCCTTTAGCAACTTTCTGAATGACATAAATTAGCACCTTTAAGCCTAAAGAAGTAAGAGTTCGCCTGCTTCAGCTTTACTGTTCACTAAAACCTTGTTAATCATCCTTCAAGTGAGTGAAGTGACCAATGGGACTATGGGAGGATTGGTCACTCAAGTAGTTAAGGTTTGAACCCCGTTATTTTTTTCTTCCTTTCTGCTTTGCTACTAATACCTATCATAAGTTTTAGTAGTGTGCAGAGACATAAGGCTGAAGATATTATCGATATTAGTAGTGTGATTCTTATCAATATTAGCATGAGAGCATTTGTATATTAATAATTAGTTTAAGATATGGGCATGGTGATGGTTCCTGACTTTGGATAACACGAGAGGGGAGGGGGACTGGCTACAAATCTATAGACTAACTACAGGTGATGGATCCTCACAAATGGCAACATGCAGTTCAGTATATATATATATAAATAACCTGTTAACAGAATCTTAGATTAAGATTCTGAAAAGCGAAACACAAACTATGAGTGGGTAGTGACTCATTATCACTGCCTACAGAAAACATTATCTAAACACTTTTGCGTGCCTACAGTCATAAATAATTATGAGAACATGACACAGAAACTGGACTCATGACCATGTTTTCAAGCAATGTAAAATGCTTTGTCTAACAATCGAAAAATATAAGAATAAGAGAGGCATACCTCATAACCATGTGTTCGGACTTTAACCTTTTTCTCAAGGCTCACTGCTTTTGCAAGATCATCATCCAACTTCTTCTTGACATTATCAAATTCATTTTGCAAAGCCTCAAGTTTCTCCTCATTTCCAGCAATACTTGATGAACCATAGGCATTGCGCTTGGGAAAAAACATGAATTCATTCATGCAGGTCTTGTGTACTTCAACAAATTCATCCACGGACTTATCCTCATGTCCCATTGCAACACGAAGATATTTAACCTCGTCGTTTATCATCGAGTCAGCCTGCTCAAAAAATGGTCATCATGTCAGTATGCATACTGAACTTAGCAAAAAAAAGAATCATATAAACAAACTTCTATTTACACAAAGCCTAGGTGTACACCAATTAACCAATGAACTTAGCAACATTTAAGGAAAAACATCTAACATACAGAAGGCACAGAAGTATAAAATGACGAAGAACTAAAGCAACTGCTTTCTAATCCACAATTTTAGCGTACATTCCCGTACAAAGAACTATCTTACTTGAGGGAGAAACTAATTCCCAGAGGGAAGCATGATCTATCTCCTCATTCCATCACCCCCACAAAGAAATAAAAATATAGTACTGATCATCAATAATGATCCTATGTGTTGCATCAAGTACACTTAAATACGAAAGTAATGCCCAGAGTGAAATTGATCTATCTCCTTATCCATCCTCCCCACCCCAAAACCCTAAATAAAAGAAAATAGATTATCATCATAGCACAATCCTTCCACGACCCAGATCATCAAGTATGATTATACGTGTTGCATCAAGTACGCTTGAATGCAATATACTCAGACCCGAGCAAAGAAACAATACATGTGTATGACAATCTCTGTTTCTCTTGGGAAAATAACTCAGTGATAACCATGCATGTCTGTGCATAAAAATGAAAGGAATAAGGGAAAATAGGCAATTAAGGAACGAACTAAAGAACATACGAGAAATTAACATACCTCCTTCAGTTCATCTTCTTCAAAATCATCTATCTCTGGGACAGCAGAAGTAGAACCATTTGTACTGCGCTTGGAACCTTTCTTTTTCCGCTTGTCTGTTTTCTCATCAAGCGGGTATTTTGCATTATCATGCTCTAGTAAACTAAGAAGCTCCTTCGTAATCATTTCATTGGCCTGCTCAATTGAAGTAGGAGGAACTACTTTACTCTTATCCTCATCTGCTCTCAACAAGGATTTTCTCAGAGATTCCACTGAAGTAGCAGGAGGCCTAGGGAGCTCCCTCTGCAGTACTTTTGATCTCTTCCTTAGTAATGCCTGCTGTCGTGCTTCTTCCTCAGCCCTTTCTCGAGCAATCCTATCAGACATGTCTTCTTCAATTTTCTCCTCGGGTTCTTCATCATCTTCTGGAACTGGCTGCATGACTATCTGGTACTCATTTTTGGGCTGTGGTAGATTGCTTAAACCCAACTGCAAGTTTTTCCTCAACTCAGCCTGTCTCCGATGCTCCATTTTTGCACTATCATGCATATCAACATCTTCATTGATACGAAGTTCGTCCCTCATTGGAGTCCCCTTTGGTGTCATGCCTAGAGCATCCCTTGACGGTGTCAAGCCAAACCTAGGAGTAAGACCCGCACCTCCAGGAGTAGAAGGAGTAAGCATAGAAGGAGTAAGCATCAGATTTGGCGTCTGGATTTCCTTTTTTCTTGGAGTAACACCAGAAAAATCTGATGGGTGCAACTGTGGATTCTCTCCTCCTAACAATGGTGTCTGAGACTCTCTTAACATTGCCAAATTTGAAGCTTCCATCATGATAGCATCACCTTTACCAGAAGGAGTTCTTTGGGGCGTACGTAAGGGTGTCATTCCCAGCCTTGGTGTCTGGGCATAATTGGCAAGAAGGGCTCGAGTTGCACCACTTCCTTCTGTGAGTTCACTCCCAGCAAGATCATTTGCATAGCCCATCTTTGCAATTTCCTCCAACTCATGATCTGAAATCTGAGGCGCAGGAAGCATAAGCTTTGATCTCTTCCTAACTGTTTCTGGATCATTCAACTTGTTGGCTTGCAATATCGCAGATGGAGCATCCTGCCTCTGAGCAATTTTGTTCTTTGCGATATCTTGTTTCCTCAACTGAGCTTCCACATCAACCCTTCTCTTCCCTTCAAGCTCCTCAATCGTTGTAGGGAACTGAGGCTGCTCAACTGGTCTATCTTCCTCTGCAACATCATAAAAGCCTGGAGGAGGCTTCTTCTCAAAGGGAATTTCAGCGTTGTAGTCTATGCCCTTCCTTTTCCTCTTCCGCTGCCTAGTATCAATCCCAGCAGCCTTTAATTCTCTCCTTTTCTGTAGGGAAGCAAGCCTTCTGGCCTCTTCCAGCTGTTTCTCTCTAGCCTTTCTTTTGGCCTTCTTTCCCCTGGTGTTGGCTAACCTAGCTCGTGCCTCAGAAAGCATTTCTTTCTCATCCTCATCCATATCAACAGGATCCGGACGAGCAGGCTTAGACTCAGGATTGGGATCGATCTCTCCAGGCCGCAACTTTCGGGGATCATCACCTGGTTCATAATTCTCATCCTTGACACAGGCTGCATCCAGAAGCTTCTCATACCTCTCAAGGCATTGGGATGGAGTACGACCAACAATTGGGGCAATTGTTCTCCACTGCGTAGGCATGAGCTTAGCGAGATGTAGAAGTTTCTCATCCTCTTCTCTAGTCCACTCAGTCTGCAAGAATCAAAGTTCCCAAATCACCATCAGAAACTCATCAAGTAAAAATCATATAAAATACTCCAAGAATGAGGATAAGACCTAGATACAATTTTCACATACTACAATGGCAAGCACAAGAAGAATAATCAAATAACTACTAAAGCAAGAGCACCCTGCCCGATTCAAACATTTAATCTCTACCCTTGGTACTGAACAAGCACTACCTACAACCTAATAAAACTACGGATTTAAACTTTTCATTTTACCTCTACTTCTCTAGTAAACATACATTAACAAAGCAAAAATTGAGAATATTAATACATAAACAGCAAACCAACCGAAACGGAAACTGACAATCAAGTTCAAAACATTCACGCTCTAATCAAATCCTCAGTCTAAACTAGCACCAGCCAGAGCCTAATTAACAATCATAGATTCAATTTGTTCATTGCTCCTTTCATCTTCAACCAAGTTCCTTATGTAAATTGAATAAAATGGACTAGTTACCTCTGTTTTCTCTAGTAAACATACATCAACTAAACAATAGTACACACAAATAGCAAAACAACTGAAACAAAAAACGGCAACCAACTTCAAAACACTTGCTTCCTAATCAAATCCTCAGTCGAAACTACAACACCAGCCAGAGCCCAATTAACAAAACAAACATAGACAGTGCTTTCCTTGAAGAAAAGTGAACAAAATAGACTCAAAACTTCATAGTTACCTCTCATACCTCTAGTATCGACACATCAACTAAACAAAATTGAGAATATTACAGCACTAACCATTCAATTTTGAAACATTCGATCTCTAATCAAATCCTCAGTCGAAACATATAGCACCAGCTAGCTCCTAATTAACTACACATTGAATTTGTCCATTGCTCCTTTCATCTTCGACACTAATTACACACCGAAACTGAACAAAAACAGTGACTTCCCTAACAAAATTGACGAAAACACTAACCAAATCGAAACCGAAAACGCCAACCGAGCACGGCCCAAGCCCTAACAGGCCACACATTGCAATCTATAACAACAACAACAACAACAACAACAACACAATACGAAGAATGAGAAGAAGAAGAAGAAAGCTCTCACCTTTTTGATGGAGGGATCGAGCCACTCGTACCAGCGAGCCTTGCACTGCTTGGCGGACTTGCGAACGAGCAGCGACGAGATACGGGCCCACTGGTTCTTGCCGTACTTCATGACGGCGGCCTTGAGGATCTCATCCTCCGTGTTCTTCCACACGCCGCCCTTGATCATGATCCTCATCTTGACGACGTCGCCGGAGGGCAGCTACACCCCCGATTTAGGGTTTAGGGAAATCGGAGGATTTGGGATTTAAACCCTAGAGAGAAAGTAGAAGCAGATATTTGGGGGAGAATAGAGGTTGGCAAATAGAGCCAAAGGACCCAACTTGTTTTCCTCTCCTTTTTATAAATTAGCTTATATATCTATGGGTCAAGTCGGTTCCGACCCGACCCGTATTTTGTTTACGGATATTACTTACGGTAAATATGGTCACGTTTACTTAGTTGGAATGAAAAAACATACGAATCAGAGTTTATTTTAGATTAAGCTTCTGTTGGGGTTTGAGCCCCGAGTTGCTAAGAAATAAGTTCGTAAGTTTTGTGTTAGTGAGCGCAAGTCTCTATATTCTGATACACGTTAAGAGTAAGTAAACGTGTCATTATGGTGATGTATCGTCTTGCTTGATTTCTAATATACTAGCATTTACCTGTGCATGTTTGCACGTCTCACAAAATCACTTGAAATTAAGGAGTAGTGACTCACGGTTATCTATCTGTTTTCTCAAGTGGAATACAGTTTTCAATCTTGTGCTCCCACTATCTAATTCTATCCACATTTATCTTCCATGATTATCTCTTTCTATTTATTTATGTTGTTTGTTTTTTCTTACTATAATAACCCTAAATTTTGTTGTCTCAGTTAACTTTCTAAGGATAATTTAGACATAACACAATTTGGTGAATTTCCAAACCTGCTCGGATTCTTATAGTAGAGATGAACTTATAAGCAAAAGATAAATTCTAGTAGGCGTCGACTGTTAAGAAACATGGTATTTAGAGGGAGTATTCGATACAGCTTAATAAGCTTAATATCTTTCTTGTTGAAATGATGAACCATTCTGAGCTCCATGTTTCTCATACCATCCTTTTACAATTTTAGAAGTTGATAAACGCGGTGCTTAAAACACCTTCCTACCATAGAGTTTAACCTTGTGTCCCTTTTGGACATTAAGGAACATAAAACGATGACATCTAAGAAAAAGATTATGCTTATTATTTCATACTAGTTGGTATTTACAAACTGATAGAACTGAATTCAAAACTTTTTCCTCCCAAAATTTCAGCTTGCAAGAGTGATTTCTTGTTTCGAAATAGCTGAAGTTGATAGAGATTAGCATCCGTTGTACGCTTATGATAACTGATAACTCATTGGATGTGCCCCAGGATTTATAAACAGGTTTCATCACCTGTAATATGATGCCATAATGTAGAGCATGACTGAAGTTACTGAGGTGATTATCAATTCCTGCACCAACATGCAGATTCGATTCAGGGTAATTTAGAGATTTTCATATACAATCTGCCAGAAACAATGAATTCTATCAAAAACATATGCCAACACGGTAGTTGTCAATACCTGATTATTGTAAAGAATAGCAGGAACGTAACTAGCCATATACTCGATCACATTCAGAGAACCAGTGTATCCCTGCAAGGAATTAACACCGCTGTTGGTGAAAACATAAAGAAGAACCAGGCCCAGAGAAAAACATAAAGAAAAGGAATTGAAATGAAAGATAAGTACAAAGATATGGAGTAAAACGAAGACTGAAAGCTTTTCGGAGCTATTATGCAGACTTAAGCTAAGTTCACTGAATATTGACAACGGCATGCTTCTTTAGAATTTCTCCCCGAAAATGTGGTGACCATCAATCCAGTTACGTACAGAAATATGGAAAAGAGTGATGCCTGATTGATTGGCATGCATAGTTTTCTTTATGGATATGTGGTAACCATCAAGTCACATAATAATCCATAACTAAACTGACATGACCTATCGACATAATTCTAGATGCACCAAAAATTAAAACAAGATGGTATACCAGAGAAGCAACAGCAATACAGCCAAAGACTAGTCCAAGAGCACGAAGCAGCCGTTTTCCCATCTGCAGTCCCTTCCCCACTTCCTCACCATCTTCCTGCGTCATGAAGTAATTTATAAGACTTTCACGATATAGCTTGTCATAACTTCTGCAAATGGTGTGCAAAATGGATTTTGGTTAAGGAAATCTATGTTTTACAATATGACTCACAGTGTATTTTGGAGTTACAGGTCCTTCAAAGGATTTCAACTTCTCAAAAATGCGATAAACGAAGGCAAAGGATAGAAACTGGAGTGGTTTATAGTCAGCATTGCGCACAATAGCAATCCAAGCTACCTGGAAAATAGAAAATGAGCAAACAATGAGGGGTAAAGAAGAAAAAATATAGACTGAAATAAAGAACCACAATGATAGAGAAACGTGAAAAATTAGATTATTCCACTACATATGTTGTGCTTAGAGAATATTGCCTACTGAAACTATCACATAAGTACGACAATACATATCAGACCATATGCAATAGGTAACTCTCAGCTCTTCAACTGAATGTTGCATAACAAAATCATAACCAGTCTTTAAACAAACTAAATAACCATCACAGGATTTGAACTCAGCCTGTTCTAACAATGTGTAGATTAAATGCCGTAGATCAGATGGTCTTTTAACTGGAAACTCCAAAGATGAAAGTTCTTATGAGCGTCCACAAATTTACATCACCTCCACATAGACTAAACTATCTATATAAGAGGGACACACATTGTATAACAAAATCACATAAATAAATGGTTGGTGGATGCATGCCACCTCACAATCCTTTCGTGAAATCAAAGCTTAACACAGTCACATTGGTTATAGAAAGAGTAATTGCAAAAAAGACCCCATGTACATGTACTCGTTAGAGATAAGTAAACAAAGGCCGAACCTAGTGAAAGCATGATTCTGTTTCTGTTGAACGGAGAGTACAATTACATTGGTTATTCATGGACACGTGGAACTATGCTTGGGAGTTAATATATAAAGCATTTCCACCATCTAATTCAGTGCAGAATATTCTTACAAATAAAAAAGAGAAGGATGCAGATAAACAAGCATTCCTTGAATACTTACAAATACGGCAGAAATTGCCAGATTGATACGGATATCTTGTCCACTGGACTTGGTGAACCTGTAAGCATATAAGAAGTTCAGATAGTAGCATACAACGCCACCACAAGGGGACATATATCCTTTTAAAGCAGTTGATACATCATATACGGAGGAAATGGAAGAAAGAGGATTTCAGAGCTTAATGGAGAAAAAGCATGCAGCCAGTCATATTTAGACAAATGCCAATGCCGAATGAAAAGGAAGCCTTTCAGTTCATAGAATATGCATCGAAATCATCCTTATAAATTCATTTTTTGTTCTGGGAAGATAACCAGTATTATCACGATTTAAGTATCTATCTAGTGCTTGGTATTGTCACATTAGCATTTACAATGTAAAAGTGCCAGCCTGTCTAAAGCAGAATGGGTAAAGAATAGGTTTCAAAAGCAACTATGTAAATCAGTCTTGTCAACTTCATCTGGTCTACTTAATTGGGAAGGATCTGCATCCATTCCAGTACAATTGACGAATGGATGGAATCTGAGGACAGCACATAAAAAGGTGCCGTATCCAAAACAAATGGGCAATAGAAGAGTGATCTATCAAACCCCGTCCACTTTCTACTGCCACTAGCTGGAAGGTAAGGCACCTAATTCTATGCTTCATTCAATAGAGTACAAGCTTAACAGAAGAACAAGAATCAGCAGACATTAAAGTTCGATATAATCAGCAGTATATTTTGGTTATGCTACTCATTAGGAATCACATGATCAAAAGAATAGACAAACCTAGGACCCCACGGTACAATCGGTTGCTTATCAGCATATTTTATATCCTTCGAAACCTGAAATTTAAAAGAAAAGTAATAGAAGTATTCAATCTAAGGCCGATATAATAATCTGTTTCTGATAAAATGTGGCTGATATGATAACTGCGACATTCATTTATTATAACAATATGGATATCTGTAAAAAAGAATTAAGAACTGTTCACAGAGCATATTTTGAAAGCATCCAAATAGAAAGGAAATGGAAAATGTGCTCTTTCAAAAACAGGTGATATCTGAAACAAGCAAAATGTAGTTCTTAAAAGCTTTTCAATAAAAAGTTAGCAGAGCATCTTGACAGGGTACTCTGAGAACCAATTAGTTCCTAGTTTGAAATCTTAGCAAGCAAAGAAAATAACTATAATAGTGAGCTCTTACTTCACCACTCTATCTTATTTCTAACTGACCCCCATCAGATTTAAAATATCTATTATACAAGTTTCTGCGTAAGAATATTTTGGCCACGTTTATAAATCTTTATTCAGTGACTAGTATTGAACATCTCTTCCAGATCCAATTCCCTAGCTATTCCGCGGTACCTTCGATAAGGCAAGTATCTTCAAATGAAAATCTAGAGAAACCCCAACATGTTATGGTAGCTAATCCTAGAAAGGTAACTCAAATAGCCAGTGCCCATAATATTATTGAATACTAAGCCAGTTGTGGAAATTCAATTGTATGCAGTAACTACAACTTCCACTTGCTTTCTCTTTTGATAAGTAACTTCAACTGCAACATAATCAGAACTACAAAATTTGACTTCAGTGCATGTACCTTGAAAGAACCAAATGTCATGCCTTTCTTCCTGTTCGTTAATTGTGACATCATGAGTTTGTCATATGCTTTCTCCAGCTGCATAAAGAATATGATACTGTGATCGTGATGTTTGGAACTACATGTTTGATATATGCAGAGAGAGAGAAAGAGAGAGAGAGAGAGAGACAGAGAGAGAGACAGAGAGAGGAGAGAGAGAGACAGAGAGACGAAACCTACTGTAGCAGCACCTTCTTCGTCACCGTTGCTCATGGCCTCCTTGTGTTTTCTCTTATATGTTTCCTTAACCTTGTCAAACCCCTCAATCGGGTTCACACCGAGAATCTGATAAACATAAAAAATCACAAATACACAACCATCAATCAGATCCCCTCAGTCACTTGCAAAACCAATTTCAAGTGTCTACAATACAACAAACTTACCTCATACGGATTTAAACCGCTGTCCGAATTAGAACTTCCAGCTGCAGACGCAGCAGCCAACACTATCCTTCTATTCTGCGGAATTGCTCTAGAAAACATGATAAGTTTAAACCTCTGTTGCTATACTTAAAACATTAAAAGCATAAACAAACCAACAACCTGAACAAAGCTCTTGTATAATTGTAGTCCAATTTTCCTAAAAACCCAATTACACTATCTACCAACTTCTTATTTTACATACAGATTACCCTTAACAACTACATATGTATATATTTCAAGTTTTCAACCCATAAATAACCAAATAAGCTTAACAATGTAGTTGCATGATTGTAGTAAACTTAACCTCACAAACCCAATAACCCAAAAACTAACAAACAACCACATTTTAACATAAAGCTACATAATTTGAGCATTTGAACAAAACCCAGAACATAAAAAAGTGAACTTTATCGAAAGTGAACTTGATTACCTGAAATTGGGAGGTGAGAAACTCAGGGGTGGAGCTTTAGGGCGGAAGTTTCTTTGGGGAAACTGCAGTTTGGGGCAGAGAAGAGCATGGGAAATTGCTAAAGCCATTAGCTTTGGTAGAGAATTGAGGTGGGTTTTGGACTAGTGGGTTTAGGGTTTATAAAGTTTTGAGCTTTGAGATCAAAGACGTGAAACTGGGAATGTGTTTGGAATTGGAATTGGAGTTTGGGTTTTAGGATAACAGAGGGGGGAAATTACAATGCCGCGAACCTATTGGGGCAAAATACTAAATACTAAAAACTGAGGGGTCCAAGTTCTCCATAAATTTATAAGGTACATATATTTAAGATATATTTAAGGATTAAAAGCTACATTTGGGAATTTATAATAAAGTTTAAAGCTTGCCATTGATCTTTCAATCACCAAAGTGGCGGTAGAGGTGACTACATAGATTTATACCGTTTTGAAGCTTCTAGAGCACCATAGTTGAGCACTTGAGCGTATAGGCGAAGTCGCAAAAAATTATTTCATTCAAGATTATCTTTGTGTTAAGAGTTTTAATTGTTTTTTTAATATCGCTAACGCTTATTGTAAGAAATACGAGAGTGACGATAAATAGACGTGCTAATATTGGTTAGATAGTGGATATATCGATTTGGAGTACACTTCCCGGAACTGGTGTGGGGAACCATGCATGGGAGCAGAGAAATCATGCATGTCCAAGTTCTCAAAGCCTCAGGTTGTACAATTTGTATGCTCGATTTTTAAGCATAGAGGACACCATTGATTAAACACATTTAGAAGCATAAGGCAGATTGATCAACTACTGGTTAACCTTTCTACACAAGAGAACAAATCACAGGTTCACAGCAGAAGAATGTATTTGATCCAGATTTTATGTTTAGAATCTCATATTCACAACAACAACCAAAAAGCATGAGAGAAAGAATGTAGATCCATTTTATTTTCTAAGGAAAGACCATTTATTCTCAACTCGAGCTTGTTTGCACAAACATTATGGTTTGGAATCAATTATTACAGGCATACAAAGTTTACAGTTGAGGGAACATATTTCTTAAGGTGTTTCACAGCATGATTTCTTGCCTTCATTTCCTCATCAATAATTTCCTTCACCATACTCAGCCCTCTAGACCGATGCCGGACTGGATCAATAACAAGTTTCTTCAGTGCAACGGCATTCTTTAACAAGAGCATGACATGTTTAGCAGCAAATCTACGAGCACGATACCCAACTATTTCTATTACTTTGAGCTCATCGTGAGGGCATTTGGCAACACTCTCCAGTTGCTTTGTTGTCACAATCTCCTCCATCTCTGTCTTTCCTATTCCCATCTCCTCCAACCATGATGTGTAGATATTCATCTGCATCAAGGAAACATATTAATGTACAGCAAAGTTAACCATCAGCAGTTTAGCATTATCAAATACATAGAAAGGTTGACCATTTGTTTTGTGTTAATACTAATGTTTCTTCAAAATTAGTGTGAAGAGAATTTGTATAAATTCTACCAAGTATGAATAGCAGCAGTAAATTTTTTTACCTTCAACACAAGTCTCTGCAAGTAAGGAGATGCCTTCATGAAAGAAGTCAAATAACGAAGAGCAGACGCATAATGTGGTTCACATATTAATTCCAAACACTTGAGATTTGCTAACATAGGGAACACATAATCCTGATTGTAGACCTGAAAGTGAAGCAACAGTAAGGAACATTATACTCCAGAAAGAAGAACAAAAGAACATAGCACGTCATAATTACATATGTACTTACCACTTCACTGATATCCATTGTGAGACACTTCAGCTGAGAAAGATAGCATGACAGTTGGGTGAATGGAAGTTCTACGGATATAGCTATAGAATTGTAGAAATCGTTGCTCCTAATCTCGAGTTCAGTGATGGATACCTCAGTAAGCAATGGTACATTACTCAGAACCAGGTCTATACCGACTCCGATGTAAGTAAATGAAACAATGTCAGCATTACAGATCTCAATGGTTTTGAGGTCAAGACATTTTTCTATTGCCAAATACTTCCATGTGATTGGTGGACTAACAACTCTTAGATCGACCAAATTTTTGGCTGCCACCACTGATAATCTTTCAACTGGACAGTTCATTAACAAGTTCTCAAGAGCTTCTCCGGCCACATTAACATGTCGCAAAGTAAGAACTTTTAGTGACTTGAAACCCAGACAACAACCAGATGAGTGCAGACTTGAGATGCCAGAATGTAAGTCCTTTTGCGTAGACCCTTTAGCAAGACCTAGTAGTTCATGGGGAAATGTATAGTTATCTTTATAATTCGCTGTTGAAAACTCCAGCTCAAGTATCTGCACCCTCTTTTTCACGGCAAACTCAATCCACTCATCAATGGATTGTGCAAAGCGACGATCTAGAAAAAAGCAAGCCCTGAACCGTTCAATTGTTAGGCCTGTATGCTGTTTCACGGCAGCATCCACCATACTGACAAAACTACGGCGTTGCCTGTGTTGTATATTTGGCTTCACTTCCTTGAAATCCCTCGAATTCTTCTCATCTTCAAAGTTAAGACTCATAACAGAAGCCCACAGATCCCGCCACCGCCTTGAAAGGACACTAGTGGTTGCTGCTTCCTTTAAAAGTAAGCAAGACAAGATACTAAGAAGAATGCCATCCGGCAAATCACTGATTCTGTCCTCATAGCTAACCCCGCCATTTCGATTCCCTGAGCTGAACTCACCCTTATCTCTCTGTTTCTTTCCCAAGTTTTCCTTTTTCTTCAGCTTGCTTCTTTTCTCATGCTTCTGATAGATTAATTAACAAAACAACACAAATTGAGAAACTTGATACACAATGAGCAAGGACTTAGCATTGGGATTGTTACCGGGTAATTTTCTTTGTAAAGTTTTATGATTCCAATTCAATTATCAAATTCATTTATAACATAACAACGATTCAAACAAACAATGACAACAAACTTAAAAGTCATATTCCAATTCTATACATGTTAGCTATCAGGGAAACCAAAAGATGTAATCTTTCAACTGATAGTTATCTGGGTATGATTAAAAACACATAAAGGTGCAATCTTTTATGATAATTTGATTATCAGACATAATTTAGATGGAAAAATATGACAATTTCGCATTGTAAAAGCTAGTGGGTACCTTGGTTGGGAGAAATTGAGAGGTTCGGCATGCCCTGTTCTTCATCATAGATCGGAGAAATTGAGAGGTTTGTGCTTTCCTCTTGTATTAATCCAGTTTGCTATGGGCCTTTGGGCTTTTACCCTTTACCCAAGTGCCTTTTATATCTTATAAATAGTAAATCCTATACTAATTAGGAGTAAGAAATTCTAGTCAGACTGGAAATACGAATTTTAGTCAAGCTTGGACTTACTTTTATTTATGTACTAGGAGATATGACTTTCTTTTCTTTTTAATGATTCTCTGGTCCGTTAAAAAAAATATTTGGCTATGAAGTTGGGAAATTTTCTTTCAGACATATGCAGCAAACATCTATGTTTGTTGAAAGCTCATATGTTTTCGATAAAAAGACATGATAACGAGACTGAGAGAAAGCCTTCAACATTGATGGCTCTACCGAAAGATGTCATCTTCGACATCCTTATGAGACTACCGTTCAAATCACTTTGTTGCATAGAGTGTCTCTCTAAGACCTTTCGGAATATAGTTGCCGGCTTGAGTTTGGTGCACTGCACACTCGAAGTTTATATTACTCGTCTTCTGCAGCTTAAGTGCCTAAACTTATGCTTCTTCAACGATACTCTACTGTGCTTCATCGTTCAATAAAACTGCAGTCCAAGGATCGGACTTCAAATCAAATTCTTAACCGGCGTTAGATTTTGTAGTAACCCTCTTACTTGGCGTTAGATTAGTCAAGGATCGGACTTCAAAGCATCAAACGATGAAGCGTCTGGAGGCTATGAAGTTTGATGCAGAAAAGATTGATTCCAATTACTTTGATTTGATGTACGTGCTCAAATTTGATCAAAACTCAATCGGACCAACGATGGAAAACACATGTAGTCTGTGGCTACATTAGATTTTTGGCTTGTTTCAAATGTGTTTCGAGTGTGTAATGGTGTTGTGGAAGTTCGATTGTTGTAAAGTATCGGAAATGATGTCACATTGTGATATAGGTTAATTTTGCTGCCAACCGCTGAATCTTTTCAACTGGACTTCAATAAGTACTCTCATTCCACATCAAGAACTTTTATGGCACGTTTACTTACTTGGAATGTAATTGATCAGGAATGAAAGACGGAAGGAATGAGAGACAGAATGGAATAGTATGTGGAGATTTCAATTTTATTGAGTTGTTTACTTACCACATAGAATTAGAACAAGAATGTAATTAATTACTATTTTAATTACTAAAATACCCATGAAAAAAAAATATAAGCTACATATTTCGATCACTCTCAACACAATTTTCCTTATATGTTGATCTAGTTTTATTTGTCGTTGTCTTAGTTGATAAGTTATGTATAATCAACAAACCAAACAGACTATTTCTATTTAGTGTATTAATTATAATTATGTGGTTACATATTAATAAACTCTCTTCTACCATGATTTATCAAAATCATTTAGACCTAGTACGTACTAGCATTTTGGGTGTATCTCAAACCGCAAGTTGCAAAGGTTGAACAACAAAATTAGGGCATCATACATTTATACATATTAGTTAATACCAAAAAAAAAAAAACAACTTCCACAAATAGTATATTATTAGCATATAAAAAAAGACCTTTAAGTAAAAAGAAAAAATTTTAGAAATTATTAGCATCTTAAACAAATTCCTCAATATTATTAGCATATGAAATTAAAGAGGGTATTTTCAGAATAAAAGTTCACTCCTGATGGTATCATTCCTAATCCCACCTCCCTCTTGGTATTACAATTCAGGGTTGTCAAGGAATCGATTCCTTATAAGGAGATAGGACCCACACCCATTCCAATTCCATTATGTGTAAGTAAACGCTAGAATTCTCTTCTGCCTGAATGATTCTCTCACTTTTCAATTTCATTCCATGTAAGTAAACATGCATCTAGTGACTTCAAGATGATTTTTGTGAATCCCAACCCCTCTTTTTTGTCATTGTTATGTCAAACCCTATACTATATACTTATGTTGTAGATATCAGTTTCTAACTTTCTACTCTTTGGAGGCAAATTAAACAAACCAAGTTAAAGATGACTTGATAATAGGGGCTTAAATTTACAACTAGAGGTATATATTTGGGTCAAAATTGAAAACGACAGTACAAAGAATACTACTACGTGAGTTGAAGATATTACAATTATCAACTAAAAAGAAGATGAACATTATCAACAATGTAAACACAGAATAACTATGAAATGCAGGAAATAGGAGGAATTGTACGTGAGATAGAGTCGGGATCAGTTGGTTTCCCTTCTATTATACTTTTCCTTGTTGGGCGTGGAAATGGAATGCAAGTACATATTATAAAAAGGCTCCCCATTCCGATTGTGAAAACACAAAGTTTGCAACACCATGATCCATGCTACCAAAAGAAGCCACATTGGCCAACCACCACGATCATCAAAATCGACGATTGATAATCTTCCTGACTTTCTCTTGGTTGAAATCTTTTGTCGACTCCCTCACAACAAAGTTGTTTTCCGATGCAAGTGCATATCGAAGCGTTGGCGCACCCTCCTCTCTGATCCTTATTTTATTAACCGCTTTTTACGCATCCAACATGATCAGCAAAGACCCCTTTTGAATCAGTATGTTATGATTCCTATTAGGTTTGCAAAGCATAAGGCTATAGTCCTCACCATGTCATCAGAGCCTCCTCCTCCTCTGATAGAAGCCAACATATCAAGCATTTTCTCCTTCCTCCCTTGTTTTCAAGGACATGAATATGCCGAGAAGGGCGATAGTCTATATGTGCCAGCGACTTATAATGACTTAGTCTTGTGCTCGCCAACTAAAACTTCTCAACGGGATTACTACATTTGCAATTCCTACACCAAGGAATGGATTCGTCTTCCTCCCACCCATCGGATATATTCCGGGGATTTAGTATCGGCAGGATTCATTTGTGAGCCCTTCTACAATATCAAGGAAGATGGTACTAGTAGCAACAGCTCTATCATCAAGCTTAACACCGAATATAGGTTCAGGGTTGTGCGATTACTTCCCAGCCAAGATTACAATGGATTTTATTACAATGGATTTTATGTGGAAATATATTCTTCCGAGACCGGAGAATGGAGGGAGTATCCGTCATCTAGTATACTATGTCAACAAAGACTGTATAACTTCTACTCTCCAAGCGTTGCTTGCAATGGAAAGTTGTATTGGTTGAATCACAGTGGCTCTCTTTTTGAGTTGGATCCCTTCAGTATGTGTAGCACTAGTGATGTCATTGATAAATGTCGTTTCATTGATTCACCTACCCCTGACGTGCGTACTTCCAATTTCCATATAGGTGTTTGTCGAGGGCGTTTGCAGATGTGCCCGTTTTCCTTTCATAGTCGTCGTTGTGATACTATGGCTATTTGGGAGTTGAAAGAAAATGAAGTGGATGGCAAACCAGAATGGTGTTTACTTCATCAATTGTCTTCTCTGTCAGAGATGGTTCCTAAACAACCTCTCAGCATCTCAAGCTTTCACATAGTAGGTTTTCACCCAATTCATAGGGACATAGTGTATTTAGAACATAGCGATATATATAGTGCTGAGCCAAGATACATAGTCATGTGCAATGTTCGTGAAAGAACATTAGAGACAGCAGCGAAAATTCCATTTGAGAATAGTCATGGAGTGCCTTGGGTCGTTGAGGGGATTTGCCCCTATGTGATCCCATGGTGGCCAACACCAGTTCAAGCAAGGCTGAACTATCGTGAAGAGTACCTCAACATAACTGTGATTGGTGTAGACACCTTTACTGTTAAGGTCGGTTGCTTAATTAGTGTTAAGCAATTGAAACAAAAACTTGAAGAAGAAAAAGGGCAGGAGGGGCAGTATGAGCTGCTGCATTTTGATGGGCGAGTTTTAGAAGATGATGACAAGTGGCTTACGGATTATGGAATTAAGGACAAATCTGTGATTTACGTGGATGAACATTGTTGGAAAGAGTGGCTTATGTTATAACGTCTACAACGAGAAACTAAGTGATAATGAGTGCTCGAGCAACGATTGCCAGGTCAAATAATGGAATCAGGGACCAATTATCATTGATCGTTGGTCACTAAACTCGTCATCCTTAGATTTTTGTAGTAAATTCGCAGTGACCAAATACATAATTAATAGTTACTGGCATAGATTTGGTCATGATAAATTTTTGTATCACTTGCATAAAAAAGGGTATTGCTTAACTTAGTGACCAAATATTCCTGTTAATAAGTTTTTAAGCTGCACATTTTTAAAAACTAATAAACTTCACAATGTTCTTCAATTTCCAGATTATGAAAGAGAATACGAATTGAACCTCCACCGAGCTCCGGCAATGTCAACCTCTAGAGTTTATATACACTCCTAACTCGTCCCTCTCTGCTTCAACGCGAACGATTTACATAACGGATGTGAGGGAACAATTTCCGATTATCTAATTTGAAAACAAAAAGGAAAAGGCGTGTGCTTGCCACAAGCCCTTGGATAACCTTGTTTTGTCTTGTTGCCTTTCTTGGAGCATTTATGATGCAAAAGACACATTGATGGGTCCCCCAATCTGATCAGATAGATTTGATAATTTTTGACCAACTCTCAAAGTCTCCCTACGGTCATCTTTCAAATCGGAAAATCAAAAGAGGCAACTTTGTGTGTCACTCTCCCACGGCCATATGGCACTCAAATCTGCCGCCGATTCAACATTTCTCCTCCGGCGGCGAGTCCCCTCTTCGTCGGCGTTGATTGCCCATGACAGGCGCCTCCTCGGAGCTTGTAAATCCCGGCGGAATCCGAGCCTTTCTGGTCGTCGACACTTTAGCTCCGGTGAGGGGCTTGGATGCTAAAGGACCTATCTTTGCCGTAAATGGAGTTTCAGCAGGCGATACCTTAGAGAATGTGCACCAATTTCAGAGGGTACTACCATGCCCACCACCTGTTCGATAATATGCCTCACTCAATAAATTTATTCGATTTATATTTATGCATATAAATGTAACGACCTTACTTGTCAAACAAACAACAACAAATAACAGAGGCAGTCCTTCTCAAACGTCCAAGAACTACTGAGCCTTTCATTTCCAGCAGTGCTGCTTTCACTATAAGTCTCTGCCTCTCCTCCTTCTTCCACTTGTTCTTCAATTTGTTCCTGATCTTGTTGAATTACTTGTTACTTAATATTAGTTACTGCCCAATTCGGAAGTCGGTTGTGTAAAAGGATAAAGCCCCCTGTTCGTCATTGTACCCTGTTCTCCATTCTACCCAGTTCTTCTCTTTCCTACTGAGACTCTCAATTCGGGTATGTTTCTTTTCTGGGTTTGTGCATTGATTTGTTCGTGTATTACTGTTGGTACTGGTTTCAAGCTATGTTCTTTATCCCCTGTTCTTCATCGTTATTTGTCAAACATTAAAGTGACAATTTTGAATCTTGAATTTCAATTTCGTTTAGATTCTGTGAATTCTTGATGAGTCTTGCATTATTGTTCATTTCAAGTTCTAGTTTTTCCAAATGTAGTCTGAATTTCATTTCAATTCTATGCTTTTCTGGGTTTATGGGTTTTGAATTGCAGGTCTAGAATTCAAGTTCTGTGTATTTTTAAGTGTAATGCTCTGCTTTTCTGGGTTTATGGGTTTTGAAATTGCAGGTCTAGAATTCAAGTTCTTCTTTTTTCAAGTGTAGTGCTCTGTTTTTCTGGGTTTATGGGTTTTGAAATTGCAAGTCTAGGATTCAAGATCTTGGTTTTTTCAAGTGTAATGCTCTGTTTTTCTTGGTTTATGGGTTTTGAAGTTGCAGGTCTTGAAAGTGTAGTCTGAATTTCATTTCAATGCTCTATTTTTCTGGGTTTATGGATTTTGAAATGCCAGGTTTTGATTTGCTTTGCAATATGGCTGATAACAATGGCTAATCAATATTCGTCTTGATTTTAGATTCTGGGTTGCATTTCACTGATGGATGACAATGATGGTAATGGTGGTGATATATGGGAAGGGCTTGAAGACATTGTTACTCTGCCCAAGCTCCCCGAACAAGAAAGGTATTTTTTGTCCACCCACATTGTTTAATTTTGGATTTCTGTTCTTAGTCGTAATTTTAAATTGGGATTGTTTGGTGCTTTTAGCAGTTCAATTGTGATTGCGAGTGATCATGTTAATGAGGTTTTGGAGGTTGACCAGCAACACCAAGATCCCTTTCTTGGTTTGGGTCCAATGGACTGTTTCAGCTATGAGAACGAAGCAGAAGAAGAGACTATTCAGTATAGGTATGGCTCCAGACCAATACTTTAGTGAGGCTATAATTTTATGATATGATTACCCATTTAAGTTCAACCGAAGTTGATGCAAGTTCTACAGCAGGCACTTCCAATTCCAACAAGACCTCAAGCACCAAGAGACTTTCATTCGTATGCAAGAAAAGAGGTAAAAGGCAACTCAAACTTGCATTCTGGTAATCAAGTTTATAACTTGGCTGAACATAAATGAAATTTGGATTTGATATAGAATGCTGGGAGGTGTTGATGATTCTGCGTATAAGATGGACATGCATGTGAGCGAGTTAACTAGTTCTGATGGATCACTGCCGATGGAAAGGAAAAGCAAAGAGCAAGCTGGAGGAGCTGATAAAAGAAAACAAGCTAGAGGAGCTCAGAAAAGAAAACAAGCTAAAGGAGCTGAGAAAAGAAAGCAAAGCAGTGCTGCATCAACAAGCACAGGGAAGCTCACCCCAATAGAGATGTGGGCAAACAGCTTGTTAAATCAAGATCAGTATGGGTATGGTTTATTTCCAGTATGCTCTCATTTTTAAATTATCAGCTTCAACAGATTTGCTCATTCTGCAATTTTAATTTGGGTATAGGAGGATCACAGTGCTGGTTAGAAAGGAGCATCAGACATTTGATGTCTTAGTTGATTCTGAGCTCTCAACCATTGCAGATGTCAAAAGCGCAATAAGAAGCTACATGATACTTGTTCAAGCGGATGTTGTTGCAGTGGAAAGGATTGTTCTATCTGACTCTAGCAGGGTTGTGTTTAATGACCGAAGCACATTAAGGGAGCTAAACACCACAGAAGTGAGGCTCATGGTACTTCCCATGTGAAATTGTAGTAGGTGTTACATTTAACTTCTGCTAGTTGCTTGGCACATCTGCTATGATATGTCAGCGTGCATACTTGGAGGGAGCAACAAGTTGAACCAAACACAGTAGTATACAGATGTAACCGCAGTTTTCCCGATTTGCAAATCTATATAGTATCATTCTAGAAGTTGAAGTATCACTCAGAATTTTATATGTATATATCTCATGCTTTGCTTCTTAAACAAATCCACAGATTGTTTTAGAGAAGAATCCAGTGACAGATATGATTACCTCGTGACCCATCTGATAAAAAAAACTGGATAATCTGAAAATGCGCAATTGGAGGATGAGCATTTGCAGTTTCATAATCTTTGAGCCTCTTTCAACTGTTGCACACCATGTGTATGTGAAAATAACTCACTCCGACCGACCATTTTCAGACTCTTTCTTCACTGATAGTTGGGACCTCTGCTCTATTATCCTCATAAATTTATGGTCTATGAATATTGGGTTTCTTTAGGGCCATTATGGCTCCCTACCTCCACGGCTCCACTCTATTGAATTTGAATGAGATACTGTAGCTCTAGTTTCACTACCACCAAGTGCGTTATGATTTTGTGCATTATCTTGCAGTTGCAGCTCAATTCGAGTCAACTTTTGCTCTACAGAGGTTACCTTAAACAATAAATTTTGTCCAATCATTACTCCCTGCAGTATTAGGTTGAAGTGTTGAACAACATATTTGTGAGAGACCTATCAAATTCAAGAAGCTTGTTGCTGTAATGACCCTTGAGTAAATTTCAACTACCAACTGTGGACAAGTCAATAAGCCTCATATCATATGCCCTTCTCCATTTCGTTTTCTACATGTACTCTGACATTTGGGTAATCCAATTCCTAACTTGTCAATAAGCCTCATACCCTTCTTCAAGATGGGATTTGAATTGCTTGGATTCGATGACAAGCGCGCTAACACCGTCATACAACAAAGGAAATAATGGAACAGATGAACTCCCTGCAGCAAGCTCCACAATTGCAGCCATCTTGATAAGCAAATTTACTTTCACCCCTTGTGATTTTTTCTTAGTGTTCGACTGTTCTCCAAAAGGCCAATTGCATCAGAAGCTTGCAACTGTCCAATAGAAACTTACAGGCGATTGAAGGCTGTAAATCTTCCAATAGCTCAAACTGAAGGTCAATTCGGAGTTGGAGGCTGACTGAGGTCTCAAGGCTATGGGAATTGTTCAAGGAAGGGACTTGGAATGTGGTTTGCGGTGGTTGTGTGGCATTATATGGCGTGAAGGAAACAAGAGGGTGCGTGATGATAAAAGAGGTTTGGAGCTTAATGCTTTATTGTTACCAGTCCCGTTCACCTGGACCATAACTGACCAAGTGAAATTTGGTCAGTAACCGTTCGATCTGGGCTTACTAGGATCCTAGGGTGGAGAAATAAACAAGCTTAATTAAACCAAAACTAATGTTATGTATTTTTTTAATCACTCAATTATTAGTTTTTACCAAACCCAAGGCGTCTCCTTCTCGATCGTCTTCTCCACTTCTGCTCATCGTCTTTCTCACAGACATAACCAGCACCCAAACTTCTATCGCCGGAGAGGACGACTGTCGTGCCCGATTCTTCTCCTCTTCTCAGTCGTTTCCAAAAGACCCTCTGGAGATTAAACCAAACTCGTTTCGCCGGAGACGACAGAAACAAAAAACTCGGACAAGTTTTGCTGGAGAAGAGGAGACACAGTGCTCATGCATGGTTTCTCTCTTTTCTCTGTCTTTTCTTAGTACTAATTTAGGAGTAAGACAAACCAACCTTATTGGACCATTATTTTATTTAACTTTGCATATGTTGTATTGGCAGTATCTCAAAGACAATCGAAGTCAAAGTTGCATAAGAAAGGTCTGTTAGAACTCAGAAGGATTGAAGATATATTCAAAGTTGATTATTTCTTCAGGTACTTCGCTGTGCTCTCTTTGAAAGGTAACAAAGTTACCTTGTTTATTCTTATACTATATTATCATTGTTTAGTTCAATGATTATTGTTTATAATTGATCTTTTAAAACCTTTTACTAGTTTGAAAGACGTAGTCAAGCACCATGGAAAACATGGAAATTATATCAGAGGAACTGATGTTATTCCGAGGAGATACCCAGATGGCATATATCCCTGATGTTGAAGATGGTATGAAACCAAACAGATAATGAATGGTTGGGAAAGATGTATGAGTTGCGTGAAAAGTGGATTCCAGCATATGTCAAGAAGTACTTTTCAGCAGGGATGTCAAGCAGCCAGAGAGTGGAATCTGAACATGCATTCTTTAAGCGTTATTGTAGTAAAGAAAACAGCTTGATGGATTTTGCCACACGTTTCAATAGGGCAGTTGCTCATTAGAGACATGAAGAATTGGTTGAAGACCATAAAGATTTGAATGAGACACCTATTTTAAAGCTAGGGATGCCAATGGAGGTCCAAATGGTTCATTTGTATACTAAAAAGTACTTTCAGTACTTTCAAGTTCAGCTTCATGATGGTAATGGCTATTTTGTAGATGTCGTAATGGAGGATGACATTCGTTGTGTTTACAAAACTAAAAGGGTGTTTGCTAAAAACCTTAGAATGCGGACGCTTGTACATGATAAGGTATCAAACATAGTGACATGCAGTTGTAGAATGTTTGAGTTTGAAGGTATCCCTTGTAGACATATTTTGGCTTTGTTACGACTGAAACAGATTATGGAGTTGCCCAAAGATTATATATTGAGAAGATGGACAAGGTTTTCAAGAGTTCATAAACAAACAAGTCAAGGCCAAGATGGTGCAGATAGTTCATTGATAATGAGACACAATGGTATGTTCAAAATTGCTTCCAGCTTAATTGATGAGGCTGCTATTTCAACTGAGGGGACTGAACTTGTGAAGAAGTCATTTGAAGGGCTATTGGAGCAAATTAAGAAGCTAAATCTTTCTGTTGGGCAATCTTCTACAAAAAATTCCACAGCTGGAACTTCTCAAGAAAATCGTTTCCTGGATCCTTTTCAAGTGAAGACTAAAGGCAGTGGATTATGCCTAACATCATGGAGAGATAGGAAAGGAAAAGTCAGACGTTGCTCTATATGTCAAAGTACTAAACATACTAAAAAAACATGCCCATCTGTTAGGTGTGTATTAGTACATATATATTTAAAATTTTACCTTATTACTATCTTTGGTTAGCTTGTTTAGTTAAAATATATCTTATGTTTTCTAGGTCAAAGGTCGTAGAAGATGATGTCGACAAAGCATTGGGTGAACAAGATCATTTGGTTGATGAACTATAATTTTTAAGTTGTTCCACTTGATGCTTGAATGGTTTGCACTCTATGAAACTTCTCTGAAATTGGATCAAATTGATGCATAATCATGGTGTTGCTTCTTGTTGAGAACTGAATTCATAGATTGTATTTTTTTTTGCAGCTGCAGGTAACAGAAGGATACATGTTTCTGGAAATTTGATGTTTATAGCTTAACAGTGACTTCAGCAATGTGGTTGTGTTTTGAGATTTCTTAATGCATTTTGGACCTTGGTTCAGTGAAGAGCATTTTTGAAGCATATGTGAAGTTTTATCATTTTTGTTTCTAAATTTTTGACAAACAAGTTCTGGTCTATGTGAGTTTTGATCAGTAGGTGGATTGGTGATTGAATCTTAGAATTCCTTTTACTTCAGCACAGAGATCAGATTTGTTGTTGTTTTTCTTCATAATGATTCAATATGATTTTCAGAGACAATTGTTATTGAGACACAAAATGTGATTCACAAGTACATCATGGCCTGTCTCTCTGTCCCTCAAATGTTAGATATTTTATGCTTTTTCTTCTTCTGCATAAATTTTGTGCTTACTTGCTTGTCTGTATGCTACAACTGAGAGATCGATATAACGACTTTTATACATGAATATTGAATGATCAGTACTACATGAATGATTGAAGGGGTAAGACAATGTATAGAAGCAGTCAAGCAGACTGGTTTATTTTCTGATACGCGTCAGTAATCTTTTACTCACAATCATAAAATCTGTATTTGGAACTCAAAATATTCCATCTCTGGAGACAACATGTTTTTTATTTTTTGTTTTTTATATTACAACCATGAAGTTCTCTTATTGTATCAAGACAACACTAAACACCATAGAAATTCAAATTTTCCAATGCTCAATCCTACTCCTACATTGCTGCTTTATCTTCTCTTTCAGTTGAGTCTTTTTCTGTGCTCCTGTGCTCTATCCTACTCTTGCATTTTTAAGCACCTACTCCTGCATCGCTACTTTATCTTCTCTTTCAGTTGAGCCTTTGCCTGTGCTCTTGTGCTCTATCCTACTCCTGCATTTTTACGCATATTTCATAACAGAAACCTAAATAAGATCATAACAGATATGAGTACTAGAACACATATGTCCTTACATAAGTTACACAGTTACAAGAAGATATGTGTCCTTACACAAAAAGTTTAAGCATACAACACTTGCTTGTTATACTGACATGCATACAACACTCTGTTTCTTAGCCTCCTGCTCTTTGTTTTCAAGCTCAATGGTAAAATAAGTGCCAATGATTTCTCGCTAAAGTTTACGCCATGTGCCTGCAACAAAATGTTTCAGAGAAAATCAATAGCTGAGTAAACAACCATGCATGTTAATTTGGAATTCTATTACCAGGTAAACTTCAATCACATACAAACAAGAACTATAAACCTTTTGAAATAAGCATCAGAATATCAGATACTATTGGTTATATGCTTCAAATTCATGATGAAAGGAAGCTAGCTTCATCCCATTTTTCTCCTTAGTTGTAATGGAAACCCCACCTGATGCTATTAGATCCTTGTAATGGAAACCCCACCTAATCATCATCTAGTAGCTATAATTTGGATTTAGTTTTTGTCTAATTGAAATGCACCTCCTAACATGGGGACTACACATATAACATGATAAATGTAATTTTGTTCTGTTAGTATAAACAAGAACTAAAAGCACCATGAGAGCATGACTATCACATTCGAAAGCAACAACAGCAATTGGTTCTACTCTGCAAACTAAACAATTTGTCCTAAAGACAAAACAACAAATTATGTATACATCTACAGCTGAAGACAAATGAAATCTGCGTACATTAAAATCTCTAACATAACTTTCATGTCCATCTGAGAAACCAACAAACAGTATGCAACATACCACATTTGCCGATTAACTGAAAAAATTAGATATCAACTAAAACCAATGAGAGTGAAACTCTTGAACCCTTCACAATTAACACCATATTGACAATCCTCAAGTTTCCAACTTCACAGTTCATAGCAACTGTAACCTAAAAAAGCATATGAACAATTAAGGTTGACGATTGCTTACCACACCTGTAACATTGGATCCTCCTACAATCTGGTTTAATCTGTTGAGGGTTTCTGGGCAACGACAAAGAAGAGGAGAATAGGAGGAGATTCGGGCAATGATAGTCTTCCATCTCCGGCGATACGAGTCTGGGTCTCCGGCGAAACGAGTTTGGTTTAATCTCCAGAGGGTCTTTTGGAAACGACGGAGAAGAGGAGAAGAATCAGGCACGACAGTCGTCCTCTCCGGCGATAGAAGTTTGGGTGCTGGTTATGTCTGTGAGAAAGACGATGAGCAGAAGTGGAGAAGACGAGAAGGAGACGTCTTGGGTTTGGTAAAAACTAATAATTGAGTGATTAAAAAAATACATAACATAAGTTTTGGTTTAATTAAGCTTGTTTATTTCTCCACCCTAGGATCCTAGTAAGCCCAGATCGAACGGTTACTGACCAAATTTCACTTGATCAGTTATGGTCCAGCTGAACGGGACTGTATTTGTTAAAGCCGCTGGGTGGTGGAGCTTCTTTACTCAAAAATGGTGATGCAATTGAAGCTAACGTAATTCTCAAAAAAATAAAAAATAAATTGAAAGCTAACGTAGGAAATTTAAATTTACATAATCATGCTTCGTGCCGTGCTTGTACCGGCCCATTTATTATCGTGTCGAGCTCATGCCAGCTCATTGGCTTAAATATTAAACCCAATCCAGCCCATGGCCAGAGCCCATATTGTGATGATCTGTGTTCGTGCTGTGCCAATAAACAGGCCGAGCTCGTGCCATCCCATTCTAAGACACGATTTTGATTTTGATTTTGATTTTTTTAAATTTGAGTAGTAAAAAATTACTTTTGTTTAACTAGGAAATAAAATATGAATGAAGAAAGATATTACAACATTTTACATAATCTTGTTATATTATTGTGACATTGATTATCTTTATTATATGTTATGTTTGGTTAGAAAACATATTAATGACATAAACATAGGTGGAATTGGATAAAATCTCTAAATTTCAAATCTAATGATAATTTTTCTTAATTTTTATAGAAATAAAACAACTATTGTATATCTAACTGGCCGGCCCGTGTGCTTGGGCCGTGCCGGGCCAATTTTTCTTGGCCTGACCCGACCTATTAGTATAACGTGTTCGGGCTGTGCCGGACCGTTAACTGGCTTGGGCCGTGCCGTATCCATTTTTAACGTGATGTGCTCGTATCGTGCTCGTACTTATCGGCCCGTTTGCCGCCTAGGAATGGTACGAGGGTATTATGGGTTTAGAGTCTCACAGCATGTCTATATTTTTAAAAGAGTGTATACTAAGTTTGATTACAAATGTATTCCTAATCAGTATCGTTTTCCCTTCTATTATACTTTTCCTTATTGGGCGTGGAAATGGAATGCAAGTACATATTATAAAAAGGCTCTCCATTCCGATTGTGAAAACACAAAGTTTGCAGCACCATGATCCATGCTACCAAAAGAAGCCACATTGGTCAACCACTGGGATCATCAAAATCGACGATTGATAATCTTCCTGACTTTCTCGTGGTTGAAATCTTTTGTCGACTCCCTCGTAACAAAGTTATTTTCCGATGCAAGTGCATATCGAAGCGTTGGCGCACCCTCCTCTCTGATCCTTATTTTATTAACCGCTTTTTACGCATCCAACATGATCAGCAAAGACCCCTTTTGAATCAGTATGTTATGATTCCTACTAGGTTTGCAAAGCATAAGGCTATAGTCCTCACCATGTCATCAGAGCCTCCTCCTCCTCTGATAGAAGCCAACATATCAAGCATTTTCTCCTTCCTCCCTTGTTTTCAAGGACATGAATATGCCGAGAAGGGCGATAGTCTATATGTGTCAGCGACTTATAATGACTTAGTCTTGTGCTCGCCAACTAAAACTTCTCAACGGGATTACTACATTTGCAATTCCTACACCAAGGAATGGATTCGTCTTCCTCCCACCCATCGGATATATTCCGGGGATTTAGTATCGGCAGGATTCATTTGTGAGCCCTACTACAATATCAAGGAAGATGGTACTAGTAGCAACAGCTCTATCATCAAGCTTAACACCGAATATAGGTTCAAGGTTGTGCGATTACTTCCCAACCAAGATTACAATGGATTTTATGTGGAAATATATTCTTCCGAGACCGGAGAATGGAGGGAGTATCCGTCATCTAGTATACTATGTCAACAAAGACTGTATAACTTCTACTCTCCAAGCGTTGCTTGCAATGGAAAGTTGTATTGGTTGAATCACAGTGGCTCTCTTTTTGAGTTGGATCCCTTCAGTATGTGTAGCACTAGTGATGTCATTGATAAATGTCGTTTCATTGATTCACCTACCCCTGACGTGCGTACTTCCAATTTCCATATAGGTGTTTGTCGAGGGCGTTTGCAGATGTGCCCGTTTTCCTTTCATAGTCGTCGTTGTGATACTATGGCTATTTGGGAGTTGAAAGAAAATGAAGTGGATGGCAAACCAGAATGGTGTTTACTTCATCAATTGTCTTCTCTGTCAGAGATGGTTCCTAAACAACCTCTCAGCATCTCAAGCTTTCACATAGTAGGTTTTCACCCAATTCATGGGGACATAGTGTATTTAGAACACAACGATATATATAGTGATGAGCCAAGATACATAGTCATGTGCAATGTTCGTGAAAGAACATTAGAGATAGCAGCGAAAATTCCATTTGAGAATAGTCATGGAGTGCCTTGGGTCGCTGAGGGGATTTGCCCCTATGTGATCCCATGGTGGCCAACACCAGTTCAAGCAAGGCTGAACTATCGTGAAGAGCACCTCAACATAACTGTGATCGGTGTAGACACCTTTACTGTTAAGGTCGGTTGCTTAAGTAGTGTTAAGCAATTGAAACAAAAACTTGAAGAAGAAAAAGGGCACGAGGGACAGTATGAGCTGCTGCATTTTGATGGGCGAGTTTTAGAAGATGATGACAAGTGGCTTACGGATTATGGAATTAAGGACAAATCTGTGATTTACGTGGATGAACATTGTTGGAAAGAGTGGCTTATGTTATAACGTCTACAACGAGAAACTAAGTGATAATGAGTGCTCGAGCAACGATTGCCAGGTCAAATAATGGAATCAGGGACCAATTATCATTGATCGTTGGTCACTTGACTTGTCACCGTTAGATTTTTGTAGTCAATTCGCAGTGACCAAATACATAATTAATAGTTACTGGCATAGGTTTGGTCATGATAAGTTTTTGTATCACTTGCACAAAAAAGGGTATTGCTTAACTTAGTGACCAAATATCCTCGTTAATAAGTTTTTAAAAACTAATAAACTTCACAATGTTCTTCAATTTTCAAATTATGAAAGATAATACGAATCGAACCATCCTAAGTTCCGACAATGGAGACCTCTAGGGTTTATATACGCTTCTTCTCCTAGCTCGTTCCTTTTTGCTTCAACGCGATTGATTTACAGAACGGAGGTTGATCGCTCACCCGGTTGAGGGAATAGAATTTCCAATTATGTAATGGGTGTGGCTATTTCTACCCCACTAAATGCTTAGTTCACCCCACGCCTTATATTTTACCTTTAACGTTCCAATTCTGTCCTTAAATTTTGTGGTTTTTATTTTCTTTCTTTTATTTCCCTGAATCTGATAAAATCTAAAAATATATACAAATATCTCATCAATATATTTGATGCAGACCTCCATTCTTCTTAAACCGCATCCTATATATGTTCTCCTCGATCTTTTTTTTGAGTTCCTTCTTTACGATTATGAATATATATATATATATATATATATATATATATATATATATATGTACATATATGAAAGACTATATTTGAGGCCATAAATAAAATAAAAATAAGAACGAACAATCCCACCACACTGTATAACGACCATATTGAAGATTGAAGTGATTTTCAAATCTGATTTGAAAGATGTAGAAAATTGTTTTTTTTTTTCCGATGTAAAGATGTAGAGAATTGTTGTTGTTAGGATTTTATAGATTTTAGTTTAATATTATATTTTCACAAAAATTCTTGATTATGGGGTTAATATTGAAATATTTAGTTTAAAATTGAAATGTGAGGTGAACAAAATATTTGGTGGGGTGACAATTAGGGCTGGCATCGGTAGGTATACCAACTATATTTTTCAATACCATGTACCAACCAACTTAAAATTGGTAGGCAAAATCTTGTACCAAAACCAACCGTCAAAGTTGGTATACCAACTTAGTTGGTACGGTTGGTACGGTTGGTATTGGGCCTCTACCAAGTTTAAATTGAGGCCCAACAAACTGAAAGACCCAGCTCATTTAAATCCTTTTTTTGGGCCTATACCAAACTTCTATCAATTATCAAACTATTCAAAGTTCAAACACATTCAAAGTTTCACACATCATAATATCATATAATTTCAAATGCATAAACAAGCAAGATCAAAACTTCAAAAGTTCAAATGCAACAAGCCAACAACGTCCAAAGTCTTATACAGAAAATTAAACAACACATGTCCAATGAAAACACAAAAGTCCAGATTAGCAGGGAAAGAGTGATGTTGTGAGGCCGGGAGAGTGCTAGACTGCTAAACACCTCTATCTTAATTAATTAAA
>NC_020496.1:993160-1003698 GCF_000184155.1 Fragaria vesca subsp. vesca | reverse complement strand
TAACCTAGGTTAGATCCACAGTCCACAGATCAACGGCTTAGATTAATAGTTTAATCTTTTTTTTTTTTTTAATTATAACTCGGTTGGTACATGGTATACTGTGTTTTGGGAAAATCTGTACCATGTACCAACCGACTTCTAAAACTTGGTACGGTACTACTGTACCGAAAACTCGGTTACCAACTACTTGGCATACCAATTTGTTTGGTACGGTTGGTACGTGGTTGGTTGGTATCGCCAGGGTCCAAATTGCCACCCCTAGTGACAATAGCCGCACCCTTATGTAATTTGAAAATAAAAAGGAAAAAGGCGTGTGCTTGCCACAAGCCCTTGGATAACCTTGTTTTGTCTTATTGCCATTCCTGGAGCATTTATGATGCAAAAGACACATTGGTGGGTCCCACAATCTGATCAAATAGATTTGACAATTTTTGACTCAAACTCTCTGTCACCGTCATCTTTCAAATTGTTGATTTTCCCTCGGAAAATCAAAAGATGCAACTTTGTGTGTCACTCTCCCACGGCCATATGGCACTCAAATCTGCCGCCGATTCAACATTTCTCCTCCGGCGGCGAGTCCCCTACAGGCGCCTCCTCGGAGCTATTAAATCCCGGCGGAATCCGAGCCTCTCCGGTCGTCGACACTTTAGCTCCGGTGAGGGGCTTGGAAGATAAATCAATGGAGTTTCAGCGGGTGATAGCTTGGAGAATGTGCACCAATTTCAGAGGGTAATTAATACCATGCCCACCACCTGTTCGATAATATGCCTCACTCAATAAATTTGTTCGATTTATATTTATGCGCAGCCCAAAGTCCACGCTGGCATCGTATCCTATATAAATGTAACGACCTTACTTGTCAAACAAACTACACACCAAACAACAGAGGCAGCCTTTCTGAAACGTCCAAGAACTACTAGGCCTCTCATTTCCAGCAGTGCTGATTTCACTGTAAGTCCTCTTCCTCTCCCTCTTCTTCCATTGAGTAGCTTTCCTTGTGTTCTTCAACTTGTTCATGATCTTGTTGAATTACTTGTTACTTACTATTAGTTACTGCCCAATTCGGAAGTCGGTTGTGTAAAAGGAGAAAGCCCCCTGTTCGTCATTGTACCCTGTTCTCCATTCTACCCAGTTCTTCATTCTCTTTCCTACTGAGACTTTCAATTTGGGTATGATTCTTTTCTGGGTTTGTGCATTGATTTCTTCGTGAATTACTGTTGTTACTGGTTTAAAGCTATGTTCTTTATCCCCTGTTCTTCATCGTTATTTGTCAAACATTAAAGTGAAAATTTTGAATCTTGAATTTCAATTTCGTTTAGATTCTGTGAATTCTTGATGAGTCTTGCATTATTGTTCATTTCAAGTTCTTGTTTTTCCAAATGTAGTCTGAATTTCATTTCAATGCTCTGTTTTCTGGGTTTATGGGTTTTGAAATTGCAGGTCTAGAATTCAGGTTCTTGTTTTTTCAAGTGTAGTCTGGGTTTCATTTCAGTGCTATGTTTTTTCTGGGTTTATAGGTTTTGAAATTGGAGTTCTAGATTCTGTGGTTTCTGATATTTAATGTGATGACGCATTGACCCATGTATTTTTGGGTTTAATTTCAACTTACCCTGTTTTTCTGGGTTGATGGGTTTCGAAAAGCCAGGTTTTGATTTGCTTTGCAAATATGGCTGATGACAATGGTGACCATGGAGAGAGGGAAAACATCGATGCTGTTGTGAATGAAAAGTTGGCTGATTTGTTTCCACCAGATTTTGCCACAAATGTGTAAGTTTCTATAATTTGTTCTTGTTCATGATGTTGGGTATTCAAGCCCATGATAAGGTATTTTGTTTGGCCCAGTATTTATTGTACGAATTTTTGATGGTCATGTGTATTTGTACAGCGTTAACAGTGACAATGAAGTTGAATTTATTGAAGGCCGCCCAAATGCTGCTACAATGGATGCGTTGGAGAATTTTTACGGGGTTGGCAATATTCCAAAGCACATCCTGCGAGGGGAGAAGCAGACTTTCGATGTGCAATGGGGTGCTAAAAAGAGGAGGAGTAGAAATAGAATTCCAAAAATGCGCTCTATGAGACAGGATGTCTACCCAAGAGCAATCCGAGGTCCAAGTCGAGGTGGAGGTGGAGCTGCTGGACCTCGAGTTCGAGTTCACGGTCGAGTTCGATTTCGAGGTGGAGGAG
This sequence comes from Fragaria vesca subsp. vesca, assembly GCF_000184155.1. NCBI lineage: Eukaryota > Viridiplantae > Streptophyta > Magnoliopsida > Rosales > Rosaceae > Fragaria > Fragaria vesca. The sequence goes on along the minus strand of NC_020496.1, from coordinate 1,001,511 downwards.
GTGTAGGACACGGAGCTGCTGGACCAGGTCGAGGTGGAGGTGGAGGTGGAGTTCGATTTCACTGTCCAAGTCGAGGTGGAGGTGGAGCTGCTGGACCTCGAGTTCGATTTCGAGGTGGAGGAGGTGTAAGACACGGAGCTTTAAGAAAGTAAAAGAGCAAATGGAAATGGGAGGACTACACAGGTCTGAAGCAATCCCTTGGAATCAAACTATCTCAAATGCAGTAGTTTTTGTTACATTGTACAGATGGTTATCCACAAGAACAAGATCCATCTGTCAAGTGGTAAAAGCGATTACGGTCCCTTGTTATCATTACTCTGCTGTAAATCTTTGATAATAGCTTTGTTGCTGTGTGACAATCATCACAAACCCGGAGATTCTTTACAACCCGATTGGGGTGCTTGCAGCACTACTGATTAGGCCAAATGCCATGGCCAGCTTTTCACTATGGTAGTTTAAGCTGTTTCTTTCTCTTGCTCTTCTATGTTCTATGGCCTCTTTTAGCTTCTTGATCATCTCATCCAGCATTTCATAAATTTTTCTTGTTTGCGGGTGTGTTTTATCACCCATCATGAAGTCATGAACTACGCCGTTTACTTCAATTTAGCTGAGACCTGGTTCTTTGTTGTTTCCTTTGTCTTTCATAGCTTTTCTGACCCCAGGCAACATCAATCCATCTGTTTTATGCTGCATAGATGTTCGACATCAAAACATCATAACCGCAATTTTGAGGTTCCAACTCAAGCAGTTGTCTTGCTGCCACTTTCTGCCAAGTTGGGGACTCTTACGACTAACTTACGAGTTTTGCAAGCAGCAAGTAGGGAACCCCAAACCGTTGTGTTAGGCTCCAGGGGCATATGCCCTTGATCAATTCATGAGCCTCATCGAGCTTCCCAGCTCGGCCTAGCATCCACCATGCATCCATAGTGCTCAACCTTAGGAGCCAAGCCAAATTCAGGTAACATTTTCTCCGAAAATCTGCTTTCCATTTTCCACCAACCCAGCATGGCTACAAGCATGAAGTACGTAGCCCTATAAATGTGATGTCATTAGGCTTAACACCTGGTCTCTGCATTTCTTCAAAGAGCTCTAAAGCTTGTTTACCACAACCATGCATAGCGAGTCCAGTGATCATGACATTCCACATCTGACTGTCTCGATTTCTGGCTTCGCTAGACAGCCTGAGAACCACATCTATCTCCCCACATTTTGCGTACATGTCCACTAGAGCTGTTCTTAGTACCACATCAACTTCTATCCGCTGCTGATTTATGTAAGAATGAACCCATTTGCCCAGATCAAGAGCACCTACTTCTCCACATAGTGAAATGAGGCTAACCATTGTAACTTGATTTGGCCTTATTCCACTATCCTTCATCCGAACAAAGAGTTAAATTTATTGCTTTGTCAATATCTAGGTTTAAAATAGCAATAATTGACTTTTGTTTTAGCAGTTGTATACATTATTTAAGTTTTAGTTAATTCTCTTCCAGATTGATAAATTTATTAATTTTTCCTATCAATTCCTAAATTTATCAACTATTTAGGCATTCTACTGGAGCATGTTTTTAGCTTAAAAATTGATAAATTAATTTCTGAAATAGCAACTCTACTGGAGATGCTCAAGTATTGTTTTCATATTTGGTATTCCCAGTTTCCCGTACACTCTTAGCTTGGGAATGATTAATTACTCTTATGATTTACATTGACAAAAATATGTAAATCTCTACTATATTAGAGCATTTCCATCAGTGTAACTAAAACTATAGTTAAATTTAGCAATAATTATGAGATTTAGCAATTGTTATAAGAATTTGGCTCCAGCAATATTGCTAAGTATAAGTTAAGTAATATTTTTAACGAATTATAAACTGACACGTGGAGAAAAAAAAGAGGGAAAATATGAGTATTCCTTTAACAATTGCTCAGTTGACAAATTTATCAATTTTGTTTAGTAATCCTTAAATTTAGCAACCATTTAGGTATACTGTTGGAGCTCTTATTCATTCAAAAAGTTGACAAATTTCAAAAAAAAAAATTTAGAAATACTGCTGGAGATGCTCTAAAGCCAGGCCTTTTTGGTGTCAAATGCTTCACCAATTTTTTGAACTCTCCATATTTCCCATTAATTATAAAAAAACTGTTCATATAGAAAATATGTTGAAAGGGTACTACGGTAAAACAGAAAGTAAATAAAACCAAAAACAGAAATTATGAGATTACAATGGAGAAAAATATGGGATGTGATGATAAGATGGTAGCAATTTCATTCCATTTTTAGTGGAGCATTTCAAGGAGTCGTGCTACGTCCACCAAAAAGTTATATCAAAATCTAATACAAAATTATGTGGCATCCTACATGGCATCTACCACGTCATCATATTTCATTATAAATTTCAACATATATATATCTAGTAATAAAGAACATGAACGCACACGTACATACTAGTTCAGATGCATTCAAACGGATTATCCCTAAATAAATAATGGGTGCCATCTCACTAAATGCTCAGTTCACCCCATGTCTTCTTTTTTACCTTTAATGTTCCCATTATGCCCTTAAAATTTTGAGAAAATCTTGTTTTTATTTTCTTTCTTTTATTTTCCTCAATATGATAAAATCTAAAAATATAAACAAACATGTCATCAATATATTTGACGCAGACCTCCATTCTTCTTAAAACCACATCCTATATATGTTCTCCTCGATCTCTTAATTTCTTGATTATTTCCATCTTTACGATTATGAATATATATATATATATTTTTGAAGCCATAAATAAAATAAAAATAAGAACGAACAATCACACCACATTGTATAACCACCATGTTGAAGATTGAAGTGATTCTCAAATATGATTTGAAAGATGTAGAGAATTTTTTTTTCCGACGTAAAGATGTAGAGAATTGTTGTTGTTTGGATTTTATAGATTTTAGTTTAATATTATATTTTCACAAAAATTCTTGATTATAGGGTTAGTATTGGAATATTTAGTTTAAAATTGAAATGTGAGGTGAACAAAATATTTGGTGGGGTGGCAATAACCGCACCCATAAATAATGGACTCGATCTCTTATTTCTCAATCATGTCACTATCGTAAATAAACGCATTAATTAGGGGCGTATACGAGATATGCAACTATGCAAGACAATATATAAGGCTATGCGCTCTTATTTCAATATGGTGCAAGTGCAACTGCTTCTTCTTCTTCCCGCTACCAAAACCGCTCCCATCACAATCACGGCCGTCGGGTACTCTCCTCCCCTATATTTACTTTGAAATTTTGAATAATTTTGATCCGAGTTGGGGGAAATTGTGGTGAATTTGCAGGAAGAACAATCCCTAGTTTGCAGGCTAGTGGATCGTTAGGTAAACTCATAAAATAAACAGAAACCCGAGTAATTTTGATCCAACGTACAGTGAAATATCAGGCGACGTCGTCAGAGTCAGATATAAACTCGTCAGAGTAATTTTGATCGATGGAGGAGATGAAGAATCCAACAGAGGCAGTACTGGAGAAGAAGGGCAACGACGTCGTTGGCGAATCAACTGAGAAGCGTGCTCTTGTTGAATTCATCTGTTTCTCTAGGCGCTACCCCAAACGCATCGGTACCTACTCTCTCTCTCTCTCTCTCTCTCAAAACGACGGCACTTTTTTCTCACTTGTTACTAACTGAAACCCTAGACCGGACTTCTATTTCTTTGGATGTGGTAAAATCTCTTCGCTGTGAAACTTAGGTCTGTGTTTTTTTTTATTGGGATTATTATTTCATGCAGAATCAAAGTTGCAGAGAGATTTGGATATGGTGAAATCTACACTAGAGGATTATGGTATTAACTACCACATGAATCTGGTAATATAATCACAGAGAGCGATGAATCTAGTTATCTAGATCAGCTGTTGGCTCATATTGTGTACGCTTTAATGTGCTAGGTGGTATGTGCCATCGCCCTCTACACAACCAGGACCAGGGACGCAGATCTTATTGAAAAAGCTAGGGTTCTTGTTCGGCTTTTCGCATTGGATGTTCCTGCATCTCAGGTACAATGGCACATATATACTAAACTTGGTATTGTTTCTAACTGAAAGTTACGTTGCGGTTAATGTTCTGAATGGTGTGTGCAACGTTCTATTTCAGGCAATAACAATACTGAAGGGAAGAAACTGGGAAGTCATGAAGTTGGGGTACGGTATCAAAAAGATGGGCTTAATTTGCTCACAAGATGGAAGCAACGAGGTGGGTGTTGCATATTCTTTCTTCACCTTTTATTTGCATTCGATTTTTCTTAGAAAAAAAGATTTCAAGTTATTTAACTCTTCAACTATGTGGCTATGCTTGACCTTTTAGTTTCTGGAGTACTGTATAAATTCCACACGAGAATTCGACGCTGGGTTGAACAGTTCTATGGAGGAGATGAAGAACTTAACAGAGGCAGTGGAGAAGAAGCGCAACGATGACATCGTTTGCGAATCGACTATGAATTTTGGCCATAGTTTGATGGATGAAGATGAAGACAGTGTTAATTTTGAACTCGTTACTCTCAGTAGACGCTACCCCAAATGCATCGGTACCTTCTCGCTCTTTCTCTCAGGATTTTAATTTGTTTGTGTGTGGTAAAATCTCTTTGTGAAACTTAGATCTGCATGTGTGTGTGTATATATATATATATCTTTGTTGGATTATTGTTTCATGCAGAATCAAGGTTGCAGGAATATTTGCCTACGGTGAATTCTACACTAGAGGATTATGGCATTGTATACCAAATGAATCTGGTATGTGTTATTTTTAAACTCAAAATGTGAATTCAGTATCGTAAAAAACCTTTTCTTCTCTTTTGTGATAATTGAATCGAACATCGGGATACTACCACCAAATATAAAGTACACACAACCTTGAGCGAACTACAGGACATATATAAGCCGTTGCAAAAACATATTTAAAAATTCACCATTCAGTTCATCATGAATCTAAATAAGCTGTTTGGTTCATATTGTGTATGATTTCATAAATTGAATGTTGTAGGTTACACGTACCATCACCCTCTCCACAAAGAGGACCAGGGACGCGGATCTTATCGAAAAAGCCAAGGATATTCTTCGGCTTCTCACATTAGCTGTTTTTGCACCTGTGGTACTAACTTGTTATTGTTTCTTATCTGTGACCTTTGAGCAAAATAAGTTTTTTTTTTTCCCTCTCTCTCTCTCTCTCTCTCTGGATGCCAATAACATTGGTTGTCGGGTGAACAGTAGTCACGTTTACATTTAGTAAATCTGGTATCGGGTTAAAAATTTATTAGCATTTTTTGAAAGTTACTTTTTCACTTTAACACCGTTTTCAACTGATTCTGATGAATGGTGAGCGCAACGTTCTAATTTCAGGCTATATCAATACTGAAGGGAAGGGACTGGGAGGTCATGAGGTTGGGGTATCAAAAAGATGGTCTTTGCTCACAATTTGGAATCAACAAGGTAAGTGTTGCATATTCTTTCTTCCACTTTTCATTTCATTACCAAAAATAAAAGTAAATAAATACTAGTTTCATTCAAATTTTTTTTTTTTGAAATCAATTTATTTAACTCTTCACCAATGCTTTACCTTTTAGTTTCTGGGGTGCTGTGATTAACTTGGTGATTATAGATTTGTTTGATATGTTAGGAAACAACACTTTTATTTTCTAATCTCTGAACTTGTGTGCAGGAGAAATATTATGAACGGCTGAAACTTCTCGGTGACCATGCCATAAAGGTGGGTGCATAATACAAAACATGTTTTACTTATCTTCCAAGTTAAATTAGTTTTATTTATAGTAATAGCAAACATAAGACTTTAAGGCAAATATCTATCTGTAGCTTCACATTTGTTTTGCTTGCTAATTTTGTATTTTTGGCCGGTGTGCAGGACATTGCAGTTATGCTGTATTGTAATTTACAAATATTTGTAAGCATATAAGTTTGTATTATGCATTTCTATTTCCAGCCAGCTTCCATCCAAAAGATGAAGTTATAGTCTAATACTTATTTTCAACTCGACAATATATCTACAGGGAGACATTCTTGTTGTTGTGGGTTCAGCCAGTTCGATAAAGTCGATGCTGATACTTGCTAAAGATTGCATCGTCCATGGAATTCATCCTGCTTCTCGAGTAAAATCAGTTAAGGACGCTGAAGCTCGGCATCAAACAATGAAGCGTCTGGAGGGACTAGATTTAAATGACTACTGTTTGGCTAGAGACAGGTCAAAGAGGGAGATTAAGAGGCCTATCAGATTCCAACAAAAATAGAGCTGCATGTTAGCCTTGGAAATCTGTGAGCTAGCTGATGGATTCATGCTAGGAACTTGTTACCAGCTATTACTCTTCCTTAATTGCTTTGTTTTTCTTTTAGGCCCCGTTTGGTTAGCAGGAATGTAAAAATAGAGAAATGATTTCTTTTTCGGGTATTGATATAGAATGGAAAAGATTTTGGTTGATATTGTAATTAAATTAGTAATTTATTTCCATTCTTATTACACAATATTTAAAACATCATAATAATGAAATTGAAAACTTTAATTTCCAATAACACCCTTTTTATTAATTGCATATGTGATCTATTTAAGGGAATACAAACTTTTTAGATGACTAATTTCTGTAATTTACTTTTAACGGTGGGAATGGAAATAAATTACCACCCCTCACTAAGTAATTCAATTCATGTTTTATGAGGGAGTCAATTTCTAGTTATATCTCATTTTTTGTTTCCTTTCCAATCTTTATTTACAACCAAACAACATATTAGAATAGAAAATGAAACTAATTCTATTTCTATATCATGATTTCCTACCATATAAACAAGGCCTTATATGGAAGGGGTTGAAAATTGAAGCAGTAGTTTTTAGGTGAAGGAATGAAATAGAAAGCATGTTGAAGCTGAACGTACTACATTGCTGCTATGAAGTTTGGTGTAGCAGAAAGTTGATTCCAATTACTACAAATTTCATAAGAGTGTGGCTATTGAGACATCTAAATTTGCTCATTAGACCTCCTATGTTTTTTACACCTTCTATCAAATTTTAAAATAGTATATCTACTCACTAAACCTCACTTAAGTTCCTCAAATAACCTCACTATATAATTTTTAATAATGAATCATTATCTCTAAAATAAAAAATTTACTCACTATAATTAATTTTTGCATTCTATATTTCTTAATTACAATATTCCTTAATTTAATAACATAAATTTCTTAAACATAAAAATAGAAACACAATGTATAGGGTTTCAGAAATCGATCCCTTTATTTTATCAAAAAGAAAATGTTATAACATGAATTAACGTTTTGTTTTCTATTGTACCTCTCTTAAACGAAGATCAAGAATAACCATTTTTTCTCTATATATATTAATTTATTTTTTCTATTTTGAGTACCGCATAATAGATTATTTCAATTGTTATTTAATTATTTCATAATTGATCTTTTTTTGCAAATAATTTTTTCATCTTGTACATATGTTCAACACATATGATAACAGAAACTTTTGTGTCACACACAAATACACGATCAATATTGATCATAGTTTTAGCTCTTATTAAATATATGAATGCTTCAATAATATGTAGTAAAATTGGAAATGAAAATATATAAGGAAAATAATAAAAAACATAATCCATCATTATTGAATTGGAAAGTCTAAAGAGAATAAATGTGATACTTTCTTTTATATTATTATTGTCCTTAATAGTCATTTTATAAGAGGAGAAATATGTCATTCAATAATTCATAATTACGTGAGGTCAAGTGAGCAAATTTGGAAGTCTTAATAACCGCACTTATTTCACATACACTACCAGAAGAAAGGCTTTAGCCGACGAAAAAAAAAAACCAGGCCGACGAAGCATTTTTTCGTCGGCTAAAGTCCACTTTAGCCGACGAAATTATCTTTCGTCGGCTAAGTTAAATTTTCGTCGGCTAAAGAATTTATTTCGTCGGCTAAAGTTCACAAACTATGGCCGACGAAATATTTAAAAGTTTAGCCGACGAAATTAATATATCGTCGGCTAAAGTGCTTTATATTTGCGGATCTGGACAGCAGCAGCTCATCTGGGAAAAAAAAACGGGAGAAGAAAAAACGGGAGAAAAAGTTTGGGTGTTGTCGAAATCTGTCCATAATTAGTTTGTGGAGCCATATATAGGTACATATATGTATATATATGTTGATTAATTGAGTTTTATTTGAGTTGATCGATTTTTAAGTGTGATTGAGTTTATTGATTTTTGATTGTGATTGAGTTGATTTAATTTTGAGTACGTTGGATGTATATATATATGTGTTGATCGATTTGGTTGATGATTTGAATTGATAATATATA
>NC_020496.1:980598-990895 GCF_000184155.1 Fragaria vesca subsp. vesca | reverse complement strand
GATTTTATGTGGAAATATATTCTTCCGAGACCGGAGAATGGAGGGAGTATCCGTCATCTAGTATACTATGTCAACAAAGACTGTATAACTTCTACTCTCCAAGCGTTGCTTGCAATGGAAAGTTGTATTGGTTGAATCACAGTGGCTCTCTTTTTGAGTTGGATCCCTTCAGTATGTGTAGCACTAGTGATGTCATTGATAAATGTCGTTTCATTGATTCACCTACCCCCGACGTGCGTACTTCCAATTTCCATATAGGTGTTTGTCGAGGGCGTTTGCAGATGTGCCCGTTTTCCTTTCATAGTCGTCGTTGTGATACTATGGCTATTTGGGAGTTGAAAGAAAATGAAGTGGATGGCAAACCAGAATGGTGTTTACTTCATCAAATGTCTTCTCTGTCAGAGATGGTTCCTAAACAACCTCTCAGCATCTCAAGCTTTCACATAGTAGGTTTTCACCCAATTTATAGGGACATAGTGTATTTAGAACATAGCGACGTATATAGTGATGAGCCAAGATACATAGTCATGTGCAATGTTCGTGAAAGAACCTTAGAGATAGCAGCGAAAATTCCATTTGAGAATAGTCATGGAGTGCCTTGGGTCGCTGAGGGGATTTGCCCCTATGTGATCCCATGGTGGCCAACACCAGTTCAAGCAAGGCTGAACTATCGTGAAGAATGCCTCAACATAACTATGATTGGTGTAGACACCTTTACTGTTAAGGTCGGTTGCTTAAGTAGTGTTAAGCAATTGAAACAAAAACTTGAAGAAGAAAAAGGGCAGGGGCAGTATGAGCTGCTGCATTTTACTGGGCGAGTTTTAGAAGATGATGACAAGTGGCTTACGGATTATGGAATTAAGGACAAATCTGTGATTTACGTGGATGAACATTGTTGGAAAGAGTGGCTTATGTTATAACGTCTACAACGAGAAACTAAGTGATAATGAGTGCTCGAGCAACGATTGCCAGGTCAAATAATGGAATCAAGGACCAATTATCATTGATCGTTTGTCACTGAACTCGTCACCGTTAGATTTTTGTAGTCAATTCGCAGTGACCAAATACATAATTAATAGTTACTGGCATAGGTTTGGTCACGACAAGTTTTTATATCACTTGCACAGAAAATGGTATTGTTTAACTTGGTGACTAAATATTCTCGTTAATAAGTTTTCAAGCGGCTCATTTTTTAAAATTAATAAACTTCACAATGTTCTTCAATTTCTAAATTATGAAAGAGAACATGAATCGAACCACCACCGAGCTTCGGCAATGTCGACCTCTAGAGTTTATATACGCTTCTCCTAACTCGTCCCTCTCTGCTTCAACGCGATGGATTTACAGAACGGATGTTGATCGCTCACTCGGTAAAGGGAAGAATTTCCGATTATCTAATTTGAAAACAAAAAGAAAAAGGCGTGTGCTTGCCACAAGCCCTTTGGATAACCTTGTTTTGTCTCGTTGCCTTTCTTGGAGCATTTATGATGCAAAAGACACATCGGTGGGTCCCACAATCTGATCAAATAGATTTGGCAATTTTTGACTCTCTCTCAAAGTCTCTATCACCGTCATCTTTCAAATTGTTGATTTTCCCTCGGAAAGAAAATCAAAAGATGCAACTTTGTGTGTCACTCTCCCACGGCCATATGGCACTCAAATCTGCCGCCGATTCAACATTTCTCCTCCGGCGGCGAGGCCCCTATTCGTCGGCATTGATGGCCCATGACGGCGCCTCCTCGGAGCTTGTAAATCCCGGCGGAATCCGAGCCTCTCCGGTTGTCGACACTTTAGCTCCCGTGAGGGGCTTGGAAGCTAAATCAATGGACGGGTGATAGCTTGGAGAATGTGCACCAATTTTCAGAGGGTAATAACTTGCCCACCACCTGTTGGATAATATGCCTCACTCAATAAATTTAATCGATTTATATTTATGCACAGCCCAAAGTCCACGCTGGCATCGTATTCTGTATATATGTAACGAACTTCTTACTTGTCCAACAAACAACAACAAATAACAGAGGCAGTCTTCCTCAAACGTCCAAGAAGGCAAGAACCACTGAGCTTCTCATTTGCAGCAGTCTCTCTCTCTCTCTCCCCCTTCTTCCATTGAGTAGTTTTTCTTGTGTTCTTCAACTTGTTCCTGATCTTGTTGAATTACTTGTTACTTACTATTAGTTACTGCCCAATTCGGAAGTCGGTTGTGTAAAAGGAGAAAGCCCCCTGTTCGTCATTGTACCCTGTTCTCCATTCTACCCAGTTCGTCATTCTCTTTCCTACTGAGACTTTCAATTTGGGTATGATTCTTTTCTGGTTTTGTGCATTGATTTGTTCGTGAATTACTGTTGGTACTGGTTTCAAGCTATGTTCTTAATCTTGTTGAATTATGATTCTAGTCTTGTTGATTAGTATCAAGATTTGATGATATTTTGATAGTTGTTTTATGGAGATTCACTGTGAAACAAACAACATCAAGTAACCATCTTTCTCAAACGTCCAGAGCTCCAAGATTCAAGGCTCCATTGATCAAGAACAGAGTCTCTCTTACATTTGTATCTTCAATTCTCTGTAAGTCTCTCTCTCTCTCTCTCTCTCTCTCTCTCTCTCTCTCTGTGGGTTCTTGTTTACAGTTCAAAGTTGTTCATTTGATTTTGGGGATTTTGGGTAAAGTTGGGATCTTTTAGGTTGAATTGAATTCGTGTGTAGTTCCTATGCCGAATATGCTTTCTAGTTTCTACAATTTGTTCCTCTACCGTGTTCTCCATTCTATCCATGTCTTGATTCTCTCTCCTACCGAGACTCAATTGGTTTTGTGCATTGATTTGTTCGTGAATACCTATTGATACGGGTTTGAAGCTATGTTCTTTATCCCCTGTTCTTTATCGTTATTTGTCAAACATTTAAGTGAGAATTTTGAATCTTGATCAATTTTGTTTAGAGTCTGTGTGTGTAGTCTGCATTTCTTTTCAATGCTCTGTTTATCTGGGTAAGTTTGGTTAGTTTGAATTTGGGGAATTTGGGGACTTGTTCATTTTAGTTGAATTTATGGGTTGTTTTATTTGGATTTGTTAAAAAAAATTTGGTTTATTCATTTGATTACCAGGGTTTCCTCTGTTGTTAAAGATGGCTGATGACTGGTCGGACGATCTCAATGTAAACGTAGAGGGGGAAGACGTTGGTGATGATATCCTGGATGACCCTTTTGATGACGTGGTTGACATGATTCCACCAAATTTTGCCGCGGATCTTGAGTATGTTTGTGTAAACTTTCATTTTCTTATTGGTACACCTGTTCATATTCCGTTGGGCATGAGTATTATTTGTATGAGTATTTGAATTTTGGGTTTTTGGCCTTTGTATAATTGAATTGGTATTCATGTCTTAGTTATTTGTAATTGTACAGTCAGGTTGAGGTTGTTCACCCCAACAACAATCAGGTCAACAATCAGGAACCAGTGCATGAAATTCTAGTGCCACATCCTTTTGGTTCTATGGTGAATGAGGCAGTCGGAGGTCAACTGATACAACTTGACAATCAAATGGCTTTGGCAGCTGCTAACCAGGTTCAAGATGCTGTGGTTAACCATGAAGACCTTGCAGCTCAACAGCAAGGTGCTTTGGTTAACCATGAAGAAGTTGAAGCTCAACAGCAAGGTGCTTTGGTTAACCATGAAGACCTTGCAGCTCAACAGCAAGGTGCTTTGGTTAACCATGAAGAAGTTGAAGCTCAACAGCAAGGTGCTTTGGTTAACCATGAAGAAGTTGAAGCTCAACAGCAAGGTGCTTTGGTTAACCATGAAGAAGTTGGTGCTTTGGTTAACCATGAAGAAGTTGGTGCTTTGGTTAACCATGAAGAAGTTGAAGCTCAACAGCAAGGTGCTTTGGTTAACCATGAAGAAGTTGGAGCTCAACAGCAAGGTGCTTTGGTAGCTGTTGCAGCTCAAGAGCTTCCCATTCCAGTTGTGAATCAGGGGCATAAGAGGAAGAGGCCAAAATATCGCTCGTTGCTTAATGATGTCTACCCAAACACGATTCTGGTGAATCCCGTCGACCACAACAATGAAGGTGCAGCTCTATATGAGGTGCCGGCGTTGGGGCGTAAGAGGAGGAGGCTAATATATCGCTCCTTGGCTCGGGATGTGTACCCGAATACCAACCCCGTTCAGGGGCAGCAATAAATGAAATTACTCAAAATGCCAATGGGACCAATGGGAGTGCTTTGGCGGATGCAGATTGAAAACACTTCACATATATTTTTTTGGATGTAAATTTCTGGCCACTGGATTACTTTCTATTTGGGGATTTTGATCACCAGAACAGAACAGCAAGCTTTAGATTTGTTAGGTTCTGATGTGTTTTGTTATCATCTAATAGAGAATAGGGGTTTTGTTTTGTGGCATATGGGTAGGTTCGATTTTGTAGGTTTGTGGCTTATTGGCTCTCATAGTGCTCACAGTTTCCAATTGATACTTATTCAGAATATGCGCTTATGTCTTTGATGTTACTCGAATAGCAAGAACATAAGGGTTATCTAACCATTTTACATTTCCTTTTTTTGTCTCAGAGGGTGTTGCATATAGTCAGTGATATTCATTATGGAAAACGTGTACTGCATTGTGAAAACTGGATTTTAGTTGATTGTGTATGCCTCTGCCGGTTTACTCGACATCTATGCTTGTTGTGTGCACACAAGGTGTTTGATAAAACGTTCAAGTGGAATGTAGTTGCTTGGGCTAGTTTGAATTTGAATTTGGAGGGAAGAATTGGTTGTTAGAGTTGTTGAACTGTGAGGAAGGAGTAATCTGCACACAAGGTGTTTGATAAAATGTTCAAGTGGAATGTAGTTGCTTGGACTAGTTTGAATTTGAATTTGGAGGGAAGAACTGGTTGTTAGAGTTTTTGAACTGTGAGGAAGGAGTGAAGATGATAGGAGATGAGGCCTGGTTGTGACCAATTATTGGTCCATTTTTTATTAAGTATAATGCTTACCTCTATAGTATGTGTCTTTCACTGTACCTACATCAACTTCCATACGCTGCTGGTTTATGCTTGTAAGAATGAACCCATTTTCTCAGATCCAGTGCACCTACTTCTAGTGATATGAGGCTAACCTTTGTAACTTGTTTTGGCCTTATTCCACTGTCCTTCATCTTGGCAAAGAGCTCCGAAGCCTGGTTAGGGCTAGTTTGGTATTGCTGTGACTTTAACAAAAACTGCTGCTGCTGTACTGCGAAAATAATCAGCTGTGAATTAAAACAGTTTTGTGTTTGGTAAATATTAGTTTTAAAAGTGCTGCCAAGATAAAATTTATTAAAATCTAGTGTTTTTAGTGACAGCTGCTTTCAGAAGTAACCTTCAGGTTGCTTCTAAAAGCTGCTGCCAGTGACTTGTAATTTTCAAAAAAAGCTGTTTTTTTTTCATTTACCAAACACTATAAAATCTAAAAATTCGGATAGAAGCTGATTTTTTTAAAAGCGAAGCTGTACCAAACTAGGCCTTAGTCCGATTAGCAAGTGCATAAGCCTGATTTTTTATTTTATTTTTATAATTTTTAAATCAAGTTATTTGACTCTTGACCAATGTAATTAAACTTGGTGATTAAAGATCTAGTTTGTTTGATGTTAGGAATTTGATTTTCTAATCTGTGATGTTGTGTGTAGGAGAAAGAGGAATTATTACATGTACCCGGAACATGAATGAGGTGGTGTTCCCAACCAATGAGCCCAAGACACGTTTACAATATTTTAAATAAGACTCACGTGGATCGTTAGTCTGTTAACTGTGTCAGTCTGTAAAATTCTTTAAACTTATGCAACACTGGTCTTCTTCTTCTTCTGCCGAAAGAGGAGAAGAATTCATCTTGATTTTATTATCATGGATCAACAATCAGGTGGGGTTATGCTTCTGGCATCAGACTCGTATATACAATTCTTATATGTGGGTGAGGAATTAATCTAGATCCCAACACATAGAAGACAACTTCCCCTTCTCTTTTTAGTTCTGATTCCAATTCTCAAGAAAGCTTGGGTGCCCAGAGAAAATTTCTAGGTACCTGTATATCAACGTGAGTTCGTGATCCAGGTTGTCTCCGAACAGAAATTCAGATCAAGCTTCAGTAATCGAAAATGATGAAATGCAGATAAACATTAATCTACATGAAAACGACGTCGTAAAGGGCCGACTCAACAACCCCCGCCCCCGCATCCTAGTTAACCCGCTGACCCGCTGTTCGTTGCCGACAACCTTGGAGACAGGAATTGACTCGTCGAAAGCCGGTGAGTAGGTGGGTCATGTGATGTTAGGAAGTTAACGGCGGAGGAGAGAGAGAGAAACTCATATCTACTTTCTCTCTCCTCTCAAATATCTGTAAACCAAACACAGAAACTTGAAATATGAGATTGAACGAATATAGAATTGTTGGTGGGAACTTTGTTCTACATGGGTGTAAGGAGAATGGACAGAACTGAGTTTCCCTCTCCTTGATGAGAAGGGACGAATTTCTTTCATATGAACCTAACACCGTTTTCTCGGATGTTAACTGAGGTGAGTGATGTGTAAAAAAAAAAAGTACACATGTCTTAGGCTCATTGGTTGGGAACACCACCTCAGCCCTGTTCCGGTACAGGTAATAATTCCTCGTAGGAGAAATTTGATGAACGGCTAAAACTTCTCGGCGACCATTGCCACAAAGGTGGGTGCATAATCTAGATCATGTTTTACTCATCTTCCAATTTGAAATAGTGTTATTTATAGTAATAGCAAACATAAAACTTTAAAGCAAATTTCTATCTATAGCTTCACATTCGTTTTGGCTGCTATTTCTCTAATCCTTTTTTCTTTTGGTTGGTCTGCAGGAAAATGGATATACGTTGTTTTGTAATATACAATATTCTGGACAAAATAACTCAGTCTGTTTTTACGAAAGGAGTGTCAAGGAAAGTGTTTGACAACTCGGTCGACATGTTGGGCATAATTGATATCTATGCACCAACTTAAGAGGGAGTGTAGAATATTTGTAAACATTTACTTTTCTTGTATGTGTAGGTTAAATATTTTGTATAGATATAAATATTTTCTTATTAACTCTACAATTATATCTGTATATGAACCTCCTGTATAAAAAAGAATATACATTAAAGAATATCGAATTATATCGAATTCTTATTTTCTATTATCACAACATAACACTTCTCCGGGTTCTCTTTCACCCATCTTTGTGCCCAAGTAGCTTTCCCCGAGGCAGACAAACCCACCATCATCATCACTTCACAATCCTCCTGTTCACAAACAGCCGGTCCCATAACCGAATTCCCATAATCAACAGCACATTCCCAAGCCTTAAACCCCTCTTTGGGCACCAGTCCATCTTCAACACTAAACATCATCTCCACCCCCACATTCTTCAACAGAACATGAGGATACACCCCACATTCCCAATCCAACCTCTTCCCTTCGCAATCTGCCACCCCAATACCCAAACCACCAGCATCAAACCTCGCCGCCGTCCCCAAACTCTTCCCATTCTTCGAAAAACCAATGCTAGCAAACGGCTTCTCCTCAAGATCCACAACACAAACAATCACATCCCATGCCCAAACTTCTCACCGTAATCTGAAAACCGACTCGCATTTGAGAAATTCCCAGTCCCACCATAACCAAAGCTCAGCTTTGTCTCCCCAAGTCCAACCATAACCATATTGCAATTGCAATTAGTGCATAAATGAGAGCCGTAATCAAGTAAGGATGCAATAATCCTAAGCTATATGTGATTCATGTAACATGCACACGTCCATGACAATGAGTGTTTTAAGCCAACTCTACTACCTTCAACAAGAGCAACGGCGAAGAGTTGATAAAAACTGCTTATAATAAAGTTGAAGACTTGTACAAATCTTAAACTCGCTTTGGGCCAATACATGTGGCCCTAAAATAAGTCTACATACGTGATTGGAACTGCATCACCCAATTACGTGGTTTCCAAGTAAAACAAAACCTTGTACAACTCAACCGACTATGGAGCAAAGACCGAATCCTTATCAAGAACTAACGAACTCGCTTTTATATAAGGGAGTTCGAGGATCTGGTCTATCTCTATCTCTCTACACTACTACAATACTACAAAACTCTACAATCATCTCATACAAATAATTACAAACCTTTGATCTAATCGAAACCCGACGCTAAAGTTCTTCTCCTTAGCATTTCAGAGTCCATTCTAAGGCTTCGCCTCGCCTACTGTCTCAATTGGTTGCTCTGCTCGCTTACCAAGTATCGATTGCAAACGAATAGGAGGTTGCTCATAATCCCTCGCTCGCGAAGTGACACCGGAGCCCGCTATCGTTTGGTTAGAAGTTTAGACCAGCGCACTTTACATTCCGCGTCCGCACGGTGGCACGCCTCGTACCTTTTCTTTTTACCTTTTGGATCTGCTAGTTACCTCTCTACCTCTGCTAAAAATTGTGGCCAAAACAAGTAGTTTTTGTTGTCGGCGGTAGTAGTTTTTGTTGCTGATGATAGTATCATTTGTTGCTGGTGAAGTAGCTTTCGCTGTTGGTGAAGTAGCTTTCGTTGTTCGTGGTAGTAGGTTTGGTTGTTGATAATAGTATTTTTTTTTGTTGCTGGCGGTAGTAGTTTTTTGTTGATGATGGTAATATCTTTCGTTGTCAGTGGTAGTAGCTTTCTGTGCTTGCGGTAGTAATATCTTTTGTTGTTAGTGGTAGTAGCTTTCTTTACTGGTGGTAGTAATTTTTGTTGTTGTCGGTATCTTCTTTTGGTGTCAGTAGTAGTAGTTTTCTTTGCTGGCCGTAGTAGTTTTCTATGCCAGCGGTAGTATCTTTTGTTGTCGGTGATAATAGTTTGTGGTCGGCAGAATTTTCACTGATGGTCGGCCGGAAAATTCACCAGAGTCAAGCCAGAAAGTTTGTTAGAGGTCGGCCGAAGACTTTTTGTGATTGTTGACTTTTTACATTATTGACAGTTTTGTAAATATAACATATAAGAATGGAAATTCTTGTATGCACGACGTAATCTTAACCGTTTATAACAATTCATATGTTTAAGAACCATGTTTTTATATTATTTTCTTTAATCTTGACCATCCATATATGTATGTGTAGATACACGTTATGTATTGAAAATGAACTGCATATAAAAGAGAAAATCTAATTTTTTGGTTGGATGTCAATCTGTAATTTTATTAAACTTCAGTACCAAATATAAGACACTATTTAAGGTTGGGTGGACTTATATGAGTAAAAATATTTAAGTAAACTTATATAAGAGAAAATGTATTAAAGTAGACTTCTATGTAATTGAATACCCTCTCACTTCCTACTAGGGGTGTTATCGGTTTTATTCGGTTCGGTTTTCACCTAAAACCAGAAACCAAACCGAACTAAAAAATCGGTTCGGTTCAGTTCGGTTTTTTTTTTGAAAATGTAAACCGGAAACCGAACTGAACTGAACGGTTTAGCCCGGTTCGGTTATGTTCGGTTTTTTTTTTTTTAGTAAAAAAAAAAAAAAAAAATTCTGGTAATTTTAATATAGAGTTCTTAATATATTGGGATCTATATTCGATAATGCGTACTTCCATATAATTCAAACTTAAAAGTCCACAAATTGAAAATATAGTCCAATGTTCAAAGTTTAAACATTACAAACTAAAAATTTGTTCAAACTTAAAAGTCCACAAATTGAAAATAAAGTCAACAATGTTCAAATCCTTATCAAGTATCAACATCATCTCATCCTCGCAATGTTGTTTGCTTCATAACCTTCATCTTAGGAGGCAACATACCACACTTCACATTTTGCTTACTTGACAATGATGGCATCTCCAATATTTCTACATACAAAAAAACAAATCCATGTAAATTATGTAACATAACGTAAAACGAATTAATCAAATCAAACATTCAAAAATAACGTAAAACTATTACCTTTTTCCGCCTCTTCACATAGCTCAATCTCTTCACTTGATGGCACATGATTCAAAGCAATAGTTTCACCTCTAAGCCAACTTTGTGTGCATATCAAAGCTTGCACCATTTTTGGACTTAAAGAGCTTCGATGTGGATTAATGACTCTCCCACTAGTGCTAAAAGAAGATTCCGAAGATATAGTTGACACCGGAATAGCTAGAATGTCTTTTGCAATGCGGGCCAATATCGGGTACCTAGAAACCCCATTCACTCTCCACCAATTCAACAAGTCAAACCCTTCATCGTCTCCTTCAATAGGATCACTAATATATCTATCAATATCATTGTTAATGATCTTGGCTTTCTTTGCTTTCTCT
>NC_020496.1:979105-980578 GCF_000184155.1 Fragaria vesca subsp. vesca | reverse complement strand
TAGACCCCGGCAGTAGAAGTTGTTTTCTCGCGGTGGGAAGGCTGTGCCCATGATCCTCGCCCCAACCCTCGGATCTGAAGTGTCGATCCGGGAAATGGCTTCGGACATCTCTTCCTCCTGCGTGTCCGGCCATGTCTCCCTCACTATAGCACTCATCACCTCGTCACTAGCCTCCCTCACCTTTGCCTAATTGGATAGGAAAAAATTATTAATTAACATTTTGACATATATATAAGTAAAATTAAAAATTCCGTAAAAAGGAAATAGTACTTACTATATCCTCCTGGGAGTCAGGATATGCCCTCTCGTACGTATAGACGTACTGGTTGACCTCTGGATGTTCCCTGGCTACCTCGTCCATGAAGACAGCGAACGGTCTAGAACCGGCATGATGGTTCCTTGTGTTGCGTTGCCGGTTATGAGCGTTCACCCGGGAAACCGCCTTCAAAGAAAAAAGTAAACTATTAGTAAAATATTAGTAAAATATTTTAAAACGCACGTACTTAATGATAAATTAACTAATTAATTTATTTAAATACCTGTTTACGAGGGTTGTTGAATTCTGATGTCAGAAGCCAACGCCACTCGTACTCTCTGTACTGGAACTCAGCAGGGGTAGCAGAACGTGCGTTCCCGTGCGTAGTCCAATGGGTCCGCAACTCGTTCTTCCACTCCTTGTACCTACAGATACAACAAAAATATTAGAAATATTATTAATATGACATACAGTTTTGTTTATTCATTAATTTCCCAACGTACCTTCCTCCATGCACAAAGTCCGTCCAGCTGCTCTTCAAGGGCTCGGGAACCTCAAACCACGCCTGCATTTAACCGTTTATTAGTTTAGTTTTTCCAGAAATCTACAATGTAATACATAATATTATTCAGGCATTTTATAAACTGACCGACATCGCGTTGTGGACCATGTCCTTAACCTCCTGCGGGACCTCGCCCCACTCTGACCACAACATAGGGACTCTATCCCTAATGAGCGCTCCCACGCGGCCGGAGTACGTCCTCGACTTCCCGCCCGATACTACGTCGCCATCCCCGTTAGTACCGATGACAATCCTCCCTGAGGTACCGACGATCTTCTCGAGAGCCTTCCCTGTGACGGGGCCTCTCTTCTTTTTTGCCGGCTTCGCTCCGATGGTGCCTATCACATGATAACCAAATTGATTATTAAAATCGGAGAATTATAAGAAAACACATAATTCATCTTTCATTACCTGAGGGCGAGGAGGCGGACGCGACGGATTCCGCCTCCGATGATGATACCCTCGCCGAAATAAGAGGCGTATCAAAAGACACGAACCGGTACGCCGCTGATGGAGCCACTGGCGGGGGCAGTGGATAAATCGGCGTCCCTGAGTCATCGACTACAGGTATGGCCGGTATCATCCGCGGAAGGAACAGGTGAGGCGGCGGCATCTGTACCCCAGATGACCCACTATCCGAAGAAGTAGGAGCTGG
>NC_020496.1:952820-976457 GCF_000184155.1 Fragaria vesca subsp. vesca | reverse complement strand
CTGAGTCAATGGACGTTGAGGAACCGCGCTTCACTGCCTTTGATGAGTTCAATCTAACCCTCTTCATTGTGAAAGGGAATGCAGTCTGCAATAACAAGTTACAACATTATGAAAGTTGTTCATCAACCAACAACACAACTCAACAGGGAAATATAGAGTTCAAGAACAACCTATTACACCAATTCAGTCAATGCATAACAGGGAAAAAAAACAAGAACAACCTATACACAAACCAATACACAAACCAATTCAGTCACTTTCATCAATTCCACTAAATACTAACCCCAATACACAAACCAAAACAACATATTTCAAAGATCATCAATTACAAAAACAGTGAGAGTCGAGTGGTGACAGGGCCCTTCAAACTTGCATATTTGCAGCAACAGTGACCCTCTTAGTCTCTTACCCTTCAAACTTCAAAGTCCGGCAAGAGGGGAGACTGGCGCATGTGGCGAACTGGCGCAGGTGGCTGAGGTGGCGGACTGGCGCAGGTTGAAAGGGCGGACCGGCGAGAGGAGAGAAGAGGGAGAGTCCGGCGAGAGGGGAGAAGAGGGAGAGTCCGGCGAGAGGGGAGAAGAAAGAGGGGACTCGGGACTGAGAAAGAGTGAAACAGAAAGACAGAGACTAAGGAACGTCTGGAGAGTGAGAGTGAGACAGAGACTCTGGAAGTCTGGAAAAATTTGCGTGACTGCGTGAGAGAAGAGAGATTGAGAGTGAGATAGAGACTTAGGGTTTTTTTTTTTTTTTTTTAAACGACGTCGTTTTACTGTTTGACCGTTGACTTCGGTTCGAACGGTTCAGTTCGGTTTTGACTAGGCCGAAACCGAAAACCGAACCGAACATATCTGGTTCGGCCCGGTTTTTTTTTTCGGTGCGGTTTTTTTTTGGTGCGGTTTTTCCGACTACGGTTTAGTTTTCGGTGCGGTTTTTTTCGGTTTTCGGTTTCGAAGTAACACCCCTACTTCCTACCTCTCAAATTTGGTCAAATTTACCCTTTTTTTTTTTTCTCTCTCCCACAACTTAACGTTAACGGGAGAGGATGGTTAAGTCAAACAGAATTGTTGACTGAAAATAAGTGGCTACAATTACGCCACGTCAGCCGATGAATGGAAGAAATGGACACTCTTGTTTCTCAATCATGCCACTGTCGTAAATAAACGCATTAACTAGGGGCGTATACCAGATATAGACCCACGCCAACCTTATATAAAGCTAGACGCTCTTATATTTCAATGGTGTCACTGCTTCTTCTTCTTCTAAATCCCGTTATTAAAAACGTAGCCACCGCTCCCCCTCGCATTCACGGCCGTCGGGTACGTACTCTCTCCTATTTACTGTCAAGGTTTGAATAATTTTGATCTGATTTGTGGGAAATTGTTTTGAATAATTATTTCTCCTATGAATAATTTTGTTCTGATTTGGGGGAAATTGTTTTGAGTAATTTTGATCTGATTTGGGGGAAATTGTGGTTAATTTGCAGGAAGAACAATCCCTAGATTGCAGGCTAGTGGATCGTTAGGTAATTTTGATAAGACAGAAACCGAGTAATTTTGATCGATGGAGGAGATGAAGAACTCAACAGAGGCAGTACTGGAGAAGGAGTGCAACGACGTCGTTGGCGAATCAACTGAGAAGCGTGCTCTTGTTGAATGCAGTGCTCTTGTTGAATGCATCTCTTTTGTTAGGCGCTACCCCAAACGCATCGGTACCCTCTCTCTCTCACTTGTTACCAAGTCAAACCGTTGGGGTATTTTGTTTATTGGGATTATTGTTTCATGCAGAATCAAAGTTGCAGAAAGATTTGGATATGGTGAAATCTACACTAGAGGATTATGGCATTACCTACCGCATGGATCCGGTATGTGTTATTTGCAAATGCAAAATGTGAATTCAGGATCGTACATATGTTAAGTGCAAGGGATAATATATACCAGTAAATATAATCACGTAGAACCATGAATCTTGTTATCTAGATAAACTGTTGGTTCATATTGTGTATAATTTCACGCATATAAATTTAATGTGGTAGGTGAATTGTGTCGTCGTCCTCAACGTCCTCTGCACAACCAGGGCCAGGGACACGGATCTTATTGAAAAAGCTAGGGTTCTTGTTCGGCTGTTAGCATTAGATGTTCCTGCATCTCAGGTACAGTGGCACATACTAACTTGGTATTGTTTCTTATCTGTGACCTTTGGGCAGAATAAGTTTCTCTTTAGATGTCAATAAGTGAATGTAGTCACGTTAGTAAATCTGGTTTCGGTTTATGCTGAATTTCTTGACTTGAGTTTAAAATATAACGAGTATTTCCAACTGAATTGAAAACTTTTCAGTTAATGTTCTGAATAGTGTGTGCAACGTTCTAATTTCAGGCAATAACAATACTGAAGGGAAGAAACTGGGAAGTCATGAAGTTGGGGTATCAAAAAGATGGGCTTTGCTCACAATATGGAACCAAAGAGCATGTAGGTGTTGCATATTCTTTCTTCCACCTTTTATTTGCATTCGATATTATTCTTGATTTCAAGTTATTTAACTCTTCACCAATGTGGCTATAATTGACCTTTTAGTTTCTGGAGTACTGTATAAAATCCACACAAGAATTCAACGCTGGGTTGAACAGATCTATGGAGGAGATGAAGAACTTAACAGAGGCAGTGGAGAAGAAGCACAACGATGACGTCGTTTGCGGATCGACTCAGAATTTTGGCCATTGTTTGATGGATGAAGATGAAGACAGTGTTAATTTTGAATATGTTTCTTTCACTAGGGGCTACCACAAAAGCATCGGTACCTTCTCTCTATGTCTCTCAAAACGACAGCACTTTGTTTTCACTTGTTACTAACTGAAACCCTAGACCGGATTTTAATTTCTTTGTATGTTGTAAAATCTCTTTGTGAAACTTAGGTCTGTATTTCTTTGTTGGATTATTGTTTCATGCAGAATCAAGGTTGCAGGAATATTTGCCTATGGTGAAATCTACACTAGAGGATTATGGCATTGGATACATAATGAAACCGGTATGTGTTATTTATAAATGCAAAATGTGATTTCAGGATCGTACGAAACCTTTTTTTTTCTATTGTGAAAATTGGATCGAATATCGGGATACTACCAGTAAATATAAATTACATACAACCTTGATCGAAAAACAGGACGTTTGGTTCTTATTGTGTATATGATTTCATGCATATAAATTTAATGTTGTAGGAGGTATGTATCATCGCCCTCTACACAAAGAGGACCAGGGACGCGGATCTTATTGGAAAAGCTAAGGATATTCTTCGGCTTCTCACATTAGCTGTTGTTGCACCTATGGTACAGATTGCACTAACTTGATATTGTTTCTTATCAGTGACCTTTGAGCAAAATAAGCTTGTTTAATAACATTGGTTGTCGGGTGAATAGTAGTCACGTTAACATTTAGTAAATCTGGTATCAGGTTAAAATTTGATTAGCATTTCCAACTGATTTTGAAAGTTACATTTCGCTTAATGTTCTGATGAATGGTGTGAGCAATGTTATAATTTCAGGCTGTAACAATACTGAATGGAAGGAACTGGGAGGTTGTGAGGTTGGGGTATCAAGAAGGTGGGCTTTGCTCACAATTTGGAATCAACAAGGTAGGTGTTGCATATTGTTTCTTCCCCTTTTCATTTAATTACCAAAAAATAGAAAGTTTCATTCAATGTATTTTTTTTTTAAATCAAGTTATGTAACTCTTCACCAATGCTTCACCTACTGTAATTAAACTTGGTGATGAAAGATCTGTTTGATATCATGTTAGGAAACAAACACTTTTTGATTTTCCGATCTCTGATGTTGTGTGCAGGAACAATTTTATGAACGGCTGAAACTCCTCCCTGTCCTAAAGGTGGGTGCATAATCTAGATCATGTTTTCCTCATCTTCCAAGTTGAAATAGTGTTATTTATAGTAATAGGAAACATTAAGTGTACTTGGAAGGAAAATATCTATCTGTAGCTTCACATTTGTTTTGCCCGTTATTTCTCTAACTTGTGTTATTTTTGGCCGGTGTGCAGGAAATTGGAGTTGTGCTGTTTTGTAATATACAAATAGTCCAAATATTTGTAAGCATATGAGTTTTGTATTATGCATTTCTACTTCCAGTCAAGTTCCAACCAAATGATGAAGTGAGAGTTCTGTATATATTACTTATTTTCAACTTTCCAATCTATTTATAGGGACACATTCTTGTTGTTCTGGGTCCAACCAGTTGCATAAAGGCGATACGGAAGTATGCTAAAGATTGCATCGTCCATGGAATTCCTCCTGCTTCTCGTATCAAATTTGTCAAGGAGTGTAGAGCTCGGTATGAAATGCGGAAGCGTCGAGAGGCTTTAAATGACTATTGTCTGGCAAGAGATAGGGTAAAGAGGGAGATCAAGAGGCCTATTAGATTCCAATAAAAATAGAGCTGTTAGCCTTGGAAAGTTGATTCCAGTTACTTAGATTAGCTGAACTGGAGTTTCTATATTTAATGTTTCAGATTCTCAGTATGGAGGAAATTATATGTAAGCTTTCAGTACACTTTTTATCAGTCTTAAAAACATGGGAATCCTGATCTCCATTACGTATTTGATAAAATCTTTTTACTTTGATTATTTGTCTTTGGTGTTCATTCCGCCATGGCCCAAACGAAAGTAAAAAGACCTCTAGCTCATAGTTCAATTGGACATGTTGTCAGCAACATGTCTTAGTTAACGTCTAATTCTGTAGCTCCCTGGCCATAGCATAAACGGCCCCGACTTCTCGAAATATACGTATATAGGCACGACCAACTACTAGCTAGCTGTATTCGAAAAAAACTACTAGGTAGCCAATAGCGATGAATCTAGCGTCAACTTTGCACCAAAGGCTCTGAAGCATGCATTTGCTCTATGCTATATGTCACATCGTTGTTAATTAGTATACACAAATATCAGAATCCTAATGAACTTTGGGGAACAAAATGAGGCCAGGAATGAGGGCCTCTCTAGATCCTCCCTCCAAGTATATATACGTACATATATGTTAAGAGTACTTAGAATGTTAGAAATTATAAAGACATAGAGAAATTGAATCATCCATGACCAATACATCGTAACCCTGATAGGAAGAGTTTTCCTTGTAACAGGCACAAGAGGATTCGTTCAGTTGATTCAAAATTGATATCAAATTGTATCAAACGACGTAGTTTCGTTGCTACCATGCTGTTACCACGAAACGACGTCGCGCTCTCCACCTTGCACAAAAACGACGTCGCATGACTGCCTCTTATAAAGCTCAGTGGTTTCACACCGTTTGAAGCGTGACTCATTTCTCTCTCTCTCCTCTGTTTTTAGCGGGAAAAACCAGAGGTACTCTCTCAACCTCTCTTTGATTTTTGCTTCAATTTCAGTTTTCTCCTTCATATTCTGAGCAGCCGAACAGATCCAGAAGCTCCGACGAGCTCAGAAGACGGTGAATCTCCTACTCTCTGTTCGGCCGCTGAGAAGCTGAACGGCGTCGTTTCAGTTTCCGGCGGAAATTTGAACCGATCAGCTCGGAAATCCGACTCTATTTTGAAGTTTCGAACAGTTCGTGTGTGGATTTTCGCGTTTAAATTTTTGAATTTCGAATTTGCAGGTTTTGATTAGAAATGGCGAGCGTCACAGCTTGCGTTCGGTTCAGGCCTTTGAGCTCCATAGAGAGAAGAGATCACGGTGATTCGGTCTGCGTTCGCCGCAAAGATTCGTATAGTTTCGTCATCGAGGTTTTCTCCTTCTCTCTAATTTCAGGACTGATTGTTGGATTAGTTCATGTAGTTTGCATTTGGTAATTGATTCTATTTTATTTTTAATTTTTCAATGTTTTTTTTTTTTGTATTTTTTATTAATGGTAGGATGAGAAGGAAGAAGAGTTTACGTTTTTCTTTGATAAGGTGTTTTACGAAAACTCGGAGCAAGCTCAGGTCTATGAATTTCTAGCTCTTCCCGTGGTGAAAGGTATATCTGAATGTGGAACTGTTCAGCTCTTAGTTATGTGATGTCATTTGTTTATTTGCTGTTTCATTTTACTAATTTGAGAATGTCCTAGTTTATTGTATTAATTTGATTATGATCTGATCTTTATGCTATTTATGTTGGTGATGATGATCCAGCTGCTGTTGATGGTATCAACAGCACAATCATAACTTATGGACAGATTGGAGCTGGGAAAACTTATTGTATGGAGGTAATTAATGTTTTGGAGTTGCTAGTTTGTATTTGTTCAGTTAATACAGCTCATATATGGTGATGCTTGTACTTTTGGTGTAGGGGATGGTATGCAATGAGCTGGAGGGTGGATTAGCGCCCAGAGCAGTTCATGGACTGTTTGATTGCATCTAGTCTTCTGAAGGAACAGTGAAGTACTCGATCAAATTGTCAATGGTATTGATACAACTACCTTTCACTGGAGTCTATAATTTGGTTGCAATGTCTCTATAAGCATCTCTATAAGCATTTAAGTTTATCTATCTGTTTGTTGCTCTTGCAGGTGGAGATCTACATGGAAAACATAAGGCATGTAGAACTGGAATGACTCGGTTACATTATCCTTTGAGACATAGACTGTATGTTGAATATAATGACACTAATGTTAACTGTACTTCTTACACAGGGATCTCCTTGATTTTTCAAAAGACAACATACAGATCAAGGAGAGTAAAGAGGATGGCATAGTGTTAAATGGAGTGACAGAGGTCTCCTTATATTTGAAATGATTTCTAATCTCTCTTGTCCACTGTGGCTGTCCGTTACTATATAGTTTACATGATATGCCTAGACAAGCTGTTAGCTTATGGCTTTATGCTGTCAATATTTCATTGCCTTAAGTACCCCATTTCACTAGCTCATTTCTACCAACATGATAGTGTGTACATTCAATAGCTCTTCTGATGCTTGTCTTGTTCCGCATGTCCATTGTAAATATTAGTCTTTGGTGCAGGATTTGTTATATAATATATAAAAAAATTGAATCATCCTGGCCATGCATCAAAATTTAGAACTTTTGCTTATTGAAACCCCCTGTATTCAAACTAGTAACTAGGATGGATATAACTTGGGTTCGTATTATGTATAATGTTGATTTATTCTGCAATACAGTCGTAATATGCTCTTGCACTAAGAAGTTTTCTTTTCTGTTTCCTTCCCCAGATCTCTCTATCAAATCCTGCAGAAGCATTTCAGACCTTATCTAAGATAACATATACTTCAAATTCTGTTTCAGTGTATGGTTTATGTTTACGTTCTAATTTTGATGTTTAACATCCAGAGGGGGATAGCTAAAAGAACTGTTGGAGAGACCCGTATCCTTCTTTTCTTTTCTGGTTATTTCTTAATTTCACAGCATAATGACAGCAATCTTTTGCCTAGACAAATTTGTTCACTTTTTGTTATGGTGTTTGAAATTCATTCCTTAACAACTGTATAGAGATGAATATGTCCAGCAGCAGAAGTCATTGCATTTACCTATTCACAGTTCAGCAAGAATCAAAAAATGAGAATGTTTATATTTTTGACACTGGTTTTATAATTTTGATGTGCAAATCTTGAAAATTCTGAACCTGTGGACAGGTTGAAAGCTGGAAGATTGATCCTTGTTGACTTAGCTGGTTCTGAGAAAGAAGAGAAAACTGGAGCTGAGGGAAAATTTCTTGAAGAAGCCAACGCCATCAACAAATCCCTCTCAGCCCTTGAAAATGTGATTAATGCTCTCACATGTGGAACATCAGGCCAAGCAAATCATATTCAATATGGTGATTCCAAACTCACTCAGATTTTACAAGAAGCACTGGTTAGTTTTCCCTTTGATACCTCTCACCATGATCAATTTATATTAAGATTGACTTAGATTACGTCTCTTCATATCGCAGGGTGGGAACTCCCGTACTGCATTGTTGTGCTGTTGCTCACCGAGCCCTTCAAATGCATCAGAGAGTTTATCCACTCTTCGTTTTGGAATGAGGTACATTTGTCAATATCCCATAATATCTTCACAACAACACAGAGATTGTTCTTAAAAAGAGCATTGCGTCAGTTACTTGTCTATGTTGTTGCAGATTCATGGCTTCTCTAGACACGGTTCCCACCTTTGAGCCCATTTTCATTCAGTTTCCCGAGCAAAACTACTCACTCTGTGATTTTACAAGCCACAGACACAGTGGATACCATCAAGGCAAAATACAATAGTGAGTATGCTTACCATACAAATCATTTGGGCCCTCAGCACACATTTAAGTACCAGGGCAGATTATTGACCATCCATGATGATCTTAAGAAGTTGCCAAGGAATTCTCTCCTTTATGTGGTTGATTGCACTACCGATGTCAACCGTTCCAAAACGCCTGCAATGGATAATGAGGAGCTGCTCTCTCCCCGCATATTAAACAATACTGATGATGACCGTTTTGAGTTGCGTGCGGTGGATAGTGACGATAGTGAGGAGCTGCTCCCTACCCCAAAATCATACAACAGTGATGTTGACTATTCCGAGTTGTCTGCTACGGATATCGGTAAAGACGGAAAGAAAATGTTGAGTGCTGTGCGCAAATTTATCACTCATTTCAGGAAATCCAACCGAAAACCATACAACACAAGGCAAAGAAGACGAGAAGCAGCGGAATATGCCACCTCTATTACATGCAGTTGTTGGACTTCCTTTGTCCATTCGCTTTTGCTTCATTTGGCAATCCACAATAACTGCCCTTTTAAGTTGCCACAGATGGATACCGAAAAAGACCGAGAGGAAACCTATGATGTTTTGGTCAAGTTCTTCACTGATTTCAGGATGTCGGCGTTTGCAGAATCCAGCAAAACAAGATCTCTGTCAGCAGAATATCCCCTTTGCTGTTGTTGGACTTCTGTGGTGCATTCCATGTTGCTTCACTTGGCAATCGACAATGATAAGTCATTGAAAGGTTTCAGAAGCTGCTCTCTGATTAATTTGTTAGTCTCATCATCCCACGCCTAGAACAACTAGTTCTATCAGCGGTTTTGTTACGATCACGACTTTGGCATCACGAAAAAGACTGCTCCTGTGCTTCTTTTATGATGCTAACTTGGATTTTCTATGATGAATTGTTGTAAGTGTCATATATTGGTGATTCAATCTTTGACATTTTCTCTACTATTCCCTCTATCATCTTAATTGCTAAGACATTAATTTGTAGTATATTTGAATTATATCATTTCACTGTAGCTCATTCTTTCCCCCATATTCATTATGATTGTGTCACTTTCCATTATTCATAATATGAAAGTGTTGTGCATACTGCATAGACAATTGCTTTACATGATTTATCCTGAATTGGTGCTAGAGTTGTCCCTATTTGCATCTTCGGGTTTGGAGTGGATTGAGTGGGATTGCAGGGTGTGGTCAAATTGGGTTTTGATCATGTGGGCATGGATTTGCTGGGTTTGTTCAAGGCTGGGAGTGAAAGAACTAAGTAGTGATTGGTTGGTGTTTAGTCGGGCTTGAGTTTGAGTTTTGAGTTTGGCTGAGTTTGAATTTGAATTTTGAGGGCGATGAGGTCTGGTTGTGACCATACTTTGGTCGATTGAAGTATAGAGCTCAAAAGATACGACGTTGTTTTAGAGAATAGATCAGAAAACAGGGGTGGTTTTGCAAATATTTACCCAAAACCCCATCTTATATAAACACAACCATAGCCCCTTAGGCCTAGTTTGGTATAGCTTCGTTTTTAAGAAAATCAGTTTCTATCCGAACTTTTAGATTTTATAGTGTTTGGTAAATGAAAGAAAAATAGCTTTTTTAAAAAATTTAAAAAATTACAGGTCACTGGCAACAGCTTTTATAAGCCACATGAATGTTACTTTTAAAAGCAGCTGTTACTAAAAACATTAAAAAAAAAAATTTATCTTGGCAATACTTTTAAAATTAATATTTACTAAACACAAAATTGTTTTAATACACAGCTGATTATTTTCAGAGTACACCAGCAATAGTTTTTTTTAAAGTCATAGCAATACCAAACTAGCCATAAATCACCCATCTCAGTTCAGTTTGCAACTCCAAGCCAAATCTCATGTTGTCAGGGATGCTGTTTCTGCGACCATCTCTTTTCTATGTTCAGTTTAGTGGTTTGTAGACTGCATGCAGTGTATCTCTGTGTGTGTTTGTGGAAGTTTTGAGTGGTGTCAGAAAGCACATATCGAAGGCTTGTGAGTGATTTAATTGAAAACCCATGCGCTCAATGCTTGTGCAATATAGAAATTGTATTATCATTCTTGATATTGAATATCCTCTTGGTAAATTAATTATGGGTAAAGTTTCGATGTTGAGGATGCTTTGAGCCTTTGCTAGAATGATGAACATGACCTAAAGTTTGAATCTTTAATAAGATGGATGGACAAGGCTTTGGTAAAGTTTGAATCTTTATTAAGATTAATGAAAGATTGATGAACTTGGGTATGCTAAGTTTTGAATATTTGGTTTTTTTTATTTGAACATGGGTTTGATAAAATTTTGCCCCAGACTGAATTGAATCAGAAACAAGAAGTTGACACAGGTATCTTGCTGAAGCTAGAAAACCGAACATTGGGACACCATTCCATCAAGTATTTGAATCCTCTCAAAAAGTACTTTATAAAGGTCATCCTATTTTGGTTCTTCTAAACAACTTGGAATTTAGGAAACATTTTCCTTTACTGGGTTATGTTACAACTATTAAGTGACAGGTATTATGTTCTCCTACAATAGTATGATCTTTGGAGTTCCAACATAATCTGGGCAGTGTAGCCTTTGGAGAATGTGATTCTTTGTGTTGTCTTGATATGGTTTGTTTCCCGTACAAGTTACAGCTGCCAATGTGGGAGTATTTTGACAATCTAATTAACATAGATTTTTGTTTTTGTTGTTCGTCTCTGCGCCTCTATGAAATTAATCAATGTTATCAAATCTCGCTGATGTTTTGTAAATGATTCTCAGTCATTATGCCATAGAAAAAAGAAAGAAAAATGAGGTGACTTTAAACTGCAGTCAATGCCTCAGGATAATATGTTCTGAGGCCATGATAAATTTTAGGGTATTATTTAGTTTGCACGAGTCACTTAGGTTCTGTTTGGTAGGTGAAAAAACATTAGATATAGAAAAAAAAAAAAAAAGGTAATGTTTTTAATCGTTGGCCTGTAAGCTATGCTAAGAAGAAGACTTCTGTCTACATACTACAATATAGCTGGTTAATAGAGTATAAGAAGCCAAAGCTAGAACTATCCCTCTCTAGGGTTATTTTAGTGATAGGTTCTATAGAAACTGGACGATCTTAACAGAAATACTTAGACTCCAAGGTTTAATGATCTTTCCAAATGAAGGATTCAAATTTATCAATCTGGATTGTGTAGTAATGTACAGATTTGAAGTTTATAATGTCGGACAATAAGTAGCCAATGCAGAATAGCTCAGGACAATATTGGTTTAGTTTTTTATAATGTAGTTATGTTGGCTTGAACTTCCTTCTTTGATATGTTCCCCATGCCTGACTCGCCTTCTTCTTCTTTTTTTATCTCTCTTTTGCCTTTTCTCATTTTCATTCTTTCATTATGTGAACTTTTACGAAGCTTAACAGCTCGACAAGTACAAGAAGCAATATCTAATCTGCCAGTTGCAACTGACAATGATGACAGAGATGAATCAGCTTCCCTGGAAGAGGAAACTAAAACAACGTATGAAGAACATAATGAGGAAGAGTCTGATCCATTTGGGCTTGATGCAATTTTTACTCAGAGATTTGCTACGGTGAGAGAGTGAGTGAGTGAAGAAGAAGAAGAAGAAGAAGAAGAAGAAGAAGAAGAAAAGACAAAGAAATGTTGAAGTACTACAAGGGTTCTCTGGGCCTCCCCGTCGGGTATGGGCCGGGTTGGGTATTTGAATCCAATGCAGTATGCATCTCTGACTTAATCAAACAAATTCTCAAACTCTCAAGAAAAGGAAAAAAAAAATTAGTCAAATCATAATAAAAACATCTCGCCCAATACCATAGACCAGCATTATGAAAGTAAAAAGTTTTCTTTGTTTGTAAATAAATAAATATTCTAACAAAATGTATCCAATCGTCATATCCAAAACATAAAACCAGTGTTGTGACAAAGATTTTGGAACAAAAACTTGGACTTAAGTCATCTTCACCTCTTGACCGAAAAAAAAAGAAAAAAAAAAGTCATCTTCACCTCGAGTCATATACCTAGTCGGCTAGTCATATTAATATTAGTCATCCTTGCTAAATCCCAATCAGTCTTCCTTAATTGCCAATGTTTTTTGGGTTTTAGTTTTCCCAAGTCCCAACCACTCCTGGATTCCTAGCTGAACACGGATTTGTTAGTTGATCTTTCTATATATACGTATCATCTGCAACCAGAACGCATCCCACTCCCAATTACTAAAATCATTCTGCAAACATGAATCGTGCTACCAAAAGAATCCGCACTACCCCCCAGCCACTACCATCAAATTTATTGGTAGATCGATAAACTACCAGACATTTTATTGGTTGAAGTCCTCTGCCGACTTCCTCACAACAAAGCAGTCTCTCAATGCAAGCTCGTCTCCAAACGTTGGTGCACTCTCCTCTCTGATTCTTATTTTGTTGGCCGTTTTTTACGCGTCCAACGTGATCAACAAAATCCCCTTCTATATGCTTATGCTATGATTCCAAATCGCGGTACAAGTTTACAAACTTCAGTCCTCACCATGTCGTCCCAGCCTCCTTATCCGGTGGATGACAAAAGAACAAACATTTATTCTATCCTTCCTTGTTTTTATGATCGATTTTATGCCTACAAAGGAGATGAGCTAGCAGTGGCAGGGACCTATAACGACTTGGTCTTGTGCTCCCCAACTAAACGCTCTCAATGTGATTACTACATATGCAATACCTATACCAAGGAATGGGTGCGTCTTCCTCCCACTCCTCGTGTCGTCGAGGCCAAGTGTGTACCAGTGGGATTGATTTGGGATCCCTACTACAGTCTTAGGGAAGACGATACTTGTAGCCACAGCTCTATCATCAAGGCTAATGCCGAGTATAGGTGCAAGGTTGTGCGATTACTTCCCAACAATAACAATGGCTTTTCTGTGGAAATCTATTCTTCTGAGACAGGTGAATGGAGAGAGTATCAGTTGTCGAAGGTACTAAGATCACAAAAAAACGACATTTCTTTTTATGTTATTCGTAGGTGTACAGGCGTTGCTTGCAACGGGAAGTTATACTGGTGGAATGATCATGGCTTTGTTTTTGAGTTGGATCCGTTCAACATTAGAAGTACTGACAACAACATTATTGATTCATGTCGTTTCATTGGTGCTCCCGCCCTAGACATATTCAAAGCAGAGTTTAGACATATAGGAGTGTGTCAAGGGCGTCTGCGGATGTGCTTGTCTATGTTAAGTGTTTCTGATCCAGTTATGATATGGGAATTGAAAGAAAATCAAGTGGATGGAAAATCAGAATGGTGTCTGATATGCGACGGAGTTTCTCTGTCCCAGATGAAACAACCTTTACTTTATGATCGAGAGAAACCTTGCATTCCGCAAGTGGTAGGTTTTCACCCTGGTGATGGAGATATCTTGTATTTTCAATTCCCTAATAACACAGTCAAGTGCGATTTTCGTGAAAAGACTTTAGAGATAGCAGCAAAAAAACGATTTTATGAATTCGGATTGAGTTATACATTTTACCAGTCTCACCGGGAAAGTTACCCATTTGTGTTCCCATGGTGGCCAACGCCAATTCAGAAAAGGCTACACTATTGTGAGAACTACAATGTCACTGTGACCGGGAAATACAACCGCACTATTAGGCTAGGTTTCTTGACTACTCTTAAACAATTGAAAATTTTGCTTGGGGAGGATGAATTATATTTCAATGAGCTGCTTCTAGAAAAAGAAGATGATGATATGCAGCTTAGGCTCCTCGGAATCGGGGAGGGTTCTGAGATTCACGTTGCTGGAGATTGTTTGAGAAAGCCTGCTCGGAGGAAGAGGAAGAGAAGAGGATAGCTCAAGGTTGAGCGTGACATAATTGGGAAAATTTTGCACGATCTACTTCAATTGGAAAAGAAATAAGCATTATGGTTTGATGAAGCGTCTGGAGACTCGGCTGCTATGAAGTTTGATGTAGCAACAAGTTGATTCCAATTACTAAACTAATTTTACATAACCTCTAGTTGTCCGGGTTCCTGTTGTGGTTGCATCTAAGGTTAATTCTGGATGCTAGTTACAATCTCAAAAATTTGATCAAAGTTCAATTGAACCGACTATGGAAAACACATGTAGTCTGGGAACTGTCTGTGGCTACTTTATCTACTTCGAAATGTAGTCTGTGACTGACTGACTGTTCAAAAACTTGTGATCTTTGGTTTTTATGTTCATGCATGTATATAAGATAAAGCTATTGAGGCTTTCGGAGTTATTTGGTGGTATGATGCAGAATCAAGTCGAAACGAATGTAGTTCATTTCATCAACTTAGAAATAACACCAGAGGACAGATCGCTTTGTTTTTGTTTTTGGTTTGTTTCAAACGTGTTTTGAGTGTGTAATGTTGATTGTGGAAGTGTGATTGTTGTAAATGAAATGATGTCTGCAATTCTGCATTTGCAGATCTCAAGTATCTGCAACCTATTTTTCATTGCAACCACAATCCATTCATCAATGGATCCCGCAAAGCAATTATCTAGAAAAAAGCAAGCCCTGAATGGAACCATTCAACTGCTAAGCCTGTATGACGTACCGAACTGACAAAACTAGCAAATAGGGATGAATCTATGCAGTGTGTCACATCGCAATTAACAGACACAAATATCAGAATCCTACGGTTGGGGTACGAAAAGAGCTAAAAAAATGATATAATTCAAGCATACTACTAAAGTACCTAAGATGTTAGCAATTATAAAGACAGATAATGCTAAGATTGAATCATCCATGACCAATACATCATAACTCGACAGCATCTTGCAAAGTTCTTTTGTAACAAACATAAGAAGATTCATTCAGTTGGATTCAAAATTGAAATCAAAGAAGAAGAACTAACTGGACCACAATGAAAATACATGAGCAATTATGTTTTCAAGTATGAGATAAGTCACTCAAGCAAACCTGAGCTAGACTCCATACAGGAACTTGGGAGCAGCATTACCCACCATGCCAAACTACTGGATGTCACAAACGAGAGATTACAACTAGTTCTTGGCCTTTAGCGAGTTGTTCTCCTTGATCCTTGCCCGGTTATCCAGCTTAACAAAACGCTTGAGATCTTCATAAGGGAGAGTTTCAATGTCCTTCCTTCTCAGTTCACTCAACGCAGGACGCTTATCAACCAGATGCCAAAGCCATTCAGGGTACTCTGAATCAGGCAAGATTTTAGGATCCGTCCCATCCTTGAGTATATTGGCTCCAACCACAGTCGTAGACTTGACTTCCTTGTCCAAAATTGAGGCTTTCGGTGCATCACCAGCCCCGCCTTTCGAACCCTTCTTTGCTTTAGCAGACAATGCTCGACGCCCCGACACTAACACCGCACCTGCATCCAATTCCGTGGAATTGATAACCCTCCTCAACGATCTCGTGTGACTCATAGCCATAACTGCAGCTATTATCTTTCCCTACAACAGTTGTTTAACTCAATAATTAACCTAACAAGCCAGCTTTAAACACAATAAAGCATTAAACTTTTGCTACTGCAACACAATTAGAGTTCCACGACAACCTAACTGAATCAAATTCCTTATAAAAAAAAAAATTGAGATATTGGGTTTGTCACAAATTCAAGCTAAAAATGCAGATATTGGGTTTAATTGGGAACAAACTGCAACTGGTTCTAAATTCTCAGTGTAGAAATCTTAGAGCGGTTAAAAAGCTAGAAGAAGTACCTCCACCAAACCTCGGAGATTTGATCGGCGTGAAACTCTGCGACGGTGAGAGAGTGAGTGAGAGAGGAAGAAAAAAAGATGAGGAGAGATGTTGAAGTATAAGGGTTCTCTGGGCCTCCGTCGGGTATGGGCCGGGTTGGGTATTTGAATCCAATGCAGTATGCATCTCTGACTTGATCTACAAATTCTCAAAACTCTCAACTCAAGAAAAGGAAAGAAAAAAGGACTTTAATTTGTCCTCTAAATCTAATTTGTACCTTGTACGATATTTATAAATGCTAGGTACATGAAAGGGAAATAATTTGGCCTTTCCTCGTATATATTCTTGGTTACACGTACATATAGACACAATAACTTGATAACCATTCATTCATGAACGAGGAGGAAGAGAAAAGAAAAGAAGCATTTTCTATATAAGTAAGATAATCTACGTACAAAGAAGTGTGACAAAAGAAGAAGAAAAAAAAAACATTGCAAATGAGAAAAGCAAACATTTGTGAGGTTAATGAGACACGAAAATTATTGCGAGTAACTGTGGATATCCGTTTTATTAAATGCAATAGTTTCTTTGGGCTAATTAATTGTTCGATACAATTATTACAATACAAGACTTGTTTCTAATCTCCAACTCTTATTTGAGACCATCAATTGTAACCAAGTATCGGATTAGATGATAACTATTAATTGGTTGGTTAAAGGATTGTACTAACTGAGTTTTGTTAGTTTGATGTGTATGGAACTCATTTGATAATGATCTGAAGTTTGTGCTATATATTTATGTTGGTGATGATGATCCAGCTGCTGTTGATGGTATCAACGGCACAATCATCACTTATGGACAGGCAACTTTTCCTCCTTATGGTGGTGGCTCGTTTGTTTCTGCGTGTTTGATTCTAGTTTGCACCTTGCTCAACTCATGACAGATTGGAGCTGGGAAAACGTATAGCATGGAGGTAATGTTTTAATATCATCATACTCCAAGATTGAGTTGTTGGCTAATTGTATGTATTTGTTAAGTTAATGAAACTCACACATGGTAATGCTGGTACTTTTGGTCAGGGGCCTAGCATGATGGTATGCAGTGAGAAAGAGAAAGGAATAGCTCCAAGAGCAGTTGATGGACTGTTTGATTGCATCAAGTCTTCTGAAGGAACAATGAAGTACTCGATAAAATTGTCATTGGTATTGATACATCTACCTTTCACTGGAGTCTATAATTTGGTTGCAACGTCTCTATAAGCATGTAAGTTTATCTATCTGTTTGTTGCTCTTGCAGGTGGAGATCTACATGGAAAACATAAGGTATGTAGAACTGGAATGGCTCAGTTACATTATCTTTTGAGACATAGACTGTATGTTGAAGGGTTGTAATGACACTAATGCTAACTGTACTTCTTACACAGGGATCTCCTTGATTTGTCAAAAGACAACATACAGATCAAGGAGAGTAAAGAGCCTGGCATAGTGTTAAATGGAGTGACAGAGGTCTGCTTATATTTGAAATGATTTCTGATCTCTCTTGTCCACTGTGGCTGTCCGTTATTATATAGTTTACATTATATGCCTAGACAAGCTGTTAGATTATGGCTTTATGCTGTATTGCTGTCCATATTCCATTGGCTTAAATACTCCATTTCGCTAGCTCATTTCTACCAACTTGATAGTGTGCACACACAATAGCTCTTCTAATGCGTCTTGTTCCACATGTCCATTGTGCATATTAGTCTTTGGTGCAGGATTTGTTATATAAGATAAAGAAAAATTGAATCATCCTTGTCATGCCTGTATTCAACATCATCCTTATCATGTATGATGTTGAGTAATTCTGCAATACAGTTGTAATATGCTTTTGCACTAAGAAATAGTCTTTTCTGTTTCCTTCCCCAGATCTCTCTATCGAATCCTGCAGAAGCATTTCAGACCTTATCCGTAAGATAACATATACTTCAAATTCTGTTTCAGTGTATGGTTTATGTTTATGTTCTAATTTTGATGTTTAACATCCAGAGGGGAATAGCTAACAGAATTGTTGAAGAGATCCGTATCCTTCTTTTCTTTTCTTTAACATAACATCCAGTTCTGGTTATTTCTCTTAATTTCAAAGCAAAATGACAGCATTCTTTTGGCCGGGATTTTGTTCACTTTATGTTATTGTGTTTTGAAGCTCATTCCTTAACAAATGTATAGAGATGAACATGTCCAGTAGAAGAAGTCACTGCATTTACCTATTCACAGTTCAGCAAGAATCAAAAAATGATAACAAGTTAGTAAATTCACATTTTTGCCATTGGTTTTATATTTTTGATGTGCACATCTTGAAAATTCTGAACCTGTGTACAGGTTGAAAACTGGGAATTGATCCTTGTTGACTTGGCTAGTTTGAGAAAGCAGAGAAAACTGGAGCTGAGGGAAAAGTTCTTGAAGAGGCCAACGCCAACAACAAATCCCTCTTAGCCCTTGAAAATGTGATTAATGCTCTTACATGTGGGACACCAGGCAAAGCAAACCATATTCCAAATCGTGATTCAAAACTCACTCAGATTTTACAAGATGCACTGGTTAGTTTTCCCTTTGATACGTCT
This sequence comes from Fragaria vesca subsp. vesca, assembly GCF_000184155.1. Taxonomy (NCBI): domain Eukaryota; kingdom Viridiplantae; phylum Streptophyta; class Magnoliopsida; order Rosales; family Rosaceae; genus Fragaria; species Fragaria vesca. The sequence continues at coordinate 957,968 of NC_020496.1, read as the reverse complement.
CACCATGATCTATTTGTATTAAGATTTACTTATTACTTCTCTTCATATTGCAGTGAGGGAACTCTTGTACTGCATTGTTGTGTTGTTGCTCACCGAGCACTTCAAATGCATCAGAGATTCTATCCACTCTTCGTTTTGGAATGAGGTACATTACTCAATATCCCATAATATCTTGTTGCAAATTCTTACTCTTCTCTTGGAAATAAGATATGCTTGATTGATCACGACGACAACACATGGATTTTTCTTTAAAAGACATGTATTATGTATGCTTTGTTGCAGATTCTTGGCTCTTGTGGTCATGGTTCCCTTCTTTGATCTCATTTTCATTGAGTTTCCTAATCAGAATTATTCACACTCCTTGATTTTGGAAGCCAATGACACAATCAACACAATCAAGGACAAATTTAACCGTCAATATGGTTATCTTGCTAATCGTTTGGGTCCCCAACGCACCTTACAGTACAAGGGTTAAGTGTTGACCGTAAACGATGACCTGAAGAAGCTTCCTAAGGATTCAGTCCTTCATGTGGTTGAAGATTACACTTCTCTTGACTTCTTTTCCGAGTTACTCTCCATGGATACCAGTAAAGACGCAAAGAAAATCTCAGAGGCTGTTGAACAATTCTTCTGTCATTTTAAGAACGACAGACAAAGAACATACAACAGAAGAGAAAGAACACCTGCACCATTACAGTCAACGAAATACGCCATACTTATCAGATGCAACTGTTGGGCTGCTTTCACTCTTGCCATGTTGCTTCACTTCGCAACCACCCAAAAACAAGTCCTTGAAAAGTTTGAAGCTGTGTGATTGGTTAGTCTCATCAGCTCCGGCCAAGAACAACTAGTTCTATCAGCGCTTTTGTAACCGATCACGACTTTGGCATCATGAAAAGGCTGTTCCTGTGTTTCTTTACGATGCTAACTAGGATTTACTACTTTGCTCGAGTGATACTTCTATTCACACCTGAAAACATTACTATATGATGAATTGATGATTTCGGACAAGTTACTCCTTGTGCCTCTTAACAAAAATTGGAAGAGCTTGTTGAGCCAGCTAGTGAAGTAATGGTCATATATTGGTGATTCAATCTTAGCATTTCTCTACTATTCCCTCTTTTATCTTAATTCCTAAGATCATTAGTAGTAACTTGAATTATATCATTTCACTGTAGCTCTTTTTCCCCCATATTCATTATGCTTATGTCATTTTATATTATTCATAATATGAAACGCATACTGCATACAGAACAATTGCTTTATAATTTATGCAGAATTGGTGCTAGAGTTATCCCTGTTTGCTAGCTAGTAGTTGTGTGCTTCTGTTCTTGCTCTAATATCCCTATACTTCATTCTCATTCTCATTCTCAAAACAAAACAAAAAAGATCATTATACTATGCTCCATGTCAGAGACATTTTACTGATGTTGGTAAAATTGGAGGCATATTTCCAATGGGGTTCAGGATGCTTTCACCAGGCCAAACCATAGCAGCGGCTTAACAAGGAGAATTCACAGCTTCAGAAGAATGTATAACCCCAAACTTCATTTGCCATAGAAGTGGAACAGAAAGAAAAAATATACAAAAGATAGTTTTAAGTAACAAGTTTCTTATGCTTGTAAATTTTCCACCAAAATGTATCAACAGTCTTAGCCAAGACACAAAAGCAGTGCTGAAAAAGATCTGAGAACAAAACCTTGGCCTTGAGTCTGATAGAATGATAGAATGAGAAACTGTTTCATTGGTTTGATTTCATACTTAACTAAGAACTATAACTATAACAAAGAAACAAGTATTGCTCATCCATGAAAGCATAAAATAAGTCGTTTCCCAACTTTGCATCACATACACAAAGCATACACTCTGATGATCCAAATACAAAAAGGGATAATATACTGTTAAAAAAGAAAGCCAAGTAATCAAACCAGAGCTGCTTCCCCTCCACTGCGACATATTGGACAGCCATGAAAGACAACTTGTGATAAACCTGGCCATCCAGCAGTCACAATCTTATCCTCCAACGGTGCTCCTGATCAAATAGGTATTGCCACCATAACAGGTTCCAGAAGACAAGCCTTGAGCGTGGAAGGTTGGGGGAATGTCTTGGCCATCATCATTTTTATCGATGCGGAGTATGAATTTGGACCAATGAACTTGAGTCTGTACGGCGTCGTCGTCACTAGGGATGGACCAAACCAAAGCCAATTTGAGTTCATCTCTCCGGACTTGCATCAGCGCTGAGTAAGAGAAAGGCCATAAATCATTCAAGTCGGGAAGGACGATGCCATTGTTTGCGAGTCCCTGAACTGGTTTGGGGAGCCATTCCATCCTACGAATATCATAAACATACAATGCCGGACGATATTCCCTAGTCCAGGGAAGGCAACGTCCAAAGACTATCAGAAACGAGTCTTCCACCAGCACACCGGTGGTGGACCACCGGAACCAGTGTGCAAAGGGATCCGTGTCAAAGGAAAAGCTATGGATCATCTCCCAAGAGCGAGATTTCACATCACAGAAGCCCAAATTACCCGATATGCCACGGCGCGGAGGAGAATACAGGAGCATCTTGGACCCGGACCCAGCTGCGGCAAGCAAGTACCTTGGCAGATTACCATGCAAAGGGAGAAAGACTTCCGGATTGTCCACAAGGCGGCAGTTGAAGCGGAGCACCATACCATCTGCCACCGCATAGATCCCATCGCCGATATCGGAAACCGCCGCCCCACGCACATAGGTGTAATCTGGAATTTCGAGTCTCTCCCAAGACTTGGGATTCGGCTGCTGCAAGTCAATGTAGAGAATTCCGTTCTTATCGATACGGATGCCATCATCTCCTCTGCTTTCAATATGACCACCGACGAGGAATAAACGGGACTCGGCGACTGCTAAATTGGTATATTTGATACGGCCATACTCTAGTTTGGGAAGATTCAGAACTCTGACTCTATCTTGATCACTTTTAAGGACCCAGTGTTCCTCCCCCAACACATCTGTTGTTGCTGCTGCTGCTGCTTCTTTCTCCTCGATCACATACCACCGATGCCCTCCTCTAACGTCACCGTCGATAAACTGTAGGTAGATCGGCATATCCATAACTTTATTTCTCTTTTCTAACGGCATAGCCATTTGCAAACCCTAATACTCCTCCTACCTTTTCTCCCAACAGCCTACTCTATTTATTTTATATGATTGTGATCAAGATAGGAATCGAATATCTATTGTATGAGTTTTGTGCTCAGGGCCCTTGTATATATGGATATCAATTGTGCAATATTAACGTTGGTCTTGTAAAATTTTCCAGACCTAGTCTTTGTCTCTTGCTGATGGTCCACCGAGTCTTGAGGCATCTCTCCTGAGTTCAGAATGGTGAGGAGCTTGTCCGTTTTAGGCACGCATTGTTTCTACTGGTGCCTCAATTTTATCTTGTATTGGACTACCCAGATCAGAAAGTGAATTACTACAAACTTCCACATCACCAGACGAGTCATCATTCATGTTGGAGTAGCTCTCTAGATTAATATTGTTTTTGGGCAATTACATAGAAGTCCACTTTCAAACATTTTATTTCATATAAGTCCATCCAAACATTTTTACTCACATAAGTCCACTTAAGCCTAAATAGGGTTTTATATTAGGTATAAAAGTTGAACAAAATTACAGATTGTCATCCAATAAAAAACATTAGATTCTCTCTTATATATTTACAAGAATGCCACTAGTATAAAAAGTCAACAACCACTCTCATCTTGGAAAAGTCTCCGGCCGACCTCCGGCGAGGTTTCCGGCCGACCTTCAGTGAGGTTTCCGACTGACCTCCGACGATGACAAAAATTAATACTACCAACTACAAAAGCTACTATCACCAGCTACAAAAGCTATTATCACCGCCTACAAAAGTTACTACTGTGAGGTTTCCAATGAACACTAAAAGATAAAAAGTCAATAACCACTCTCATCTTGGAAAAGTCTCCGGCCGACCTCCGGCGAGGTTCCCGGCTGATCTCCGGCGAGGTTTCCGGCCAACCTCCGGTGAGGTTTCCGGCCGACCTCCAGTGAGGTTTCCGACTGACCTCCGACGATGACAAAAATTAATACTACCAACTACAAAAGCTACTATCACCAGCTACAAAAGCTACTACCACCGCCTACAAAAGTTACTACTGTGAGGTTTCCAATGAACACAAAAGCTACTACCACAAGCTACTACCACCGACCACAAAAGCTACTACCACAAGCTACAAAAGCTACTACCACCGCTTACAAAAGCTACTACTACCGTCTACAAAAGCTACTATTATGAGGTTTCTGACGAAACACAAAAACTACTACCACTAGCGACAAAAGCTACTACCACCAGCTACTACCACCAGCTACAAAAGCTACTACCATCGCCTACAAAAGCTACTACTGTGAGGTTTCCGACGAAACACAAAAACTACTACCACCAGCTACAAAAGCTATTACCACCAGCTACAAAAGCTACTACCACCGCCTACAAAAGCTACTGCTGTGAGGTTTTCGACTAACACAAAAAATACTACTACCAGCCACAAAAGCTATTGCTACCATCTACAAAAACTACTACCACCACCTGAAGCCAGATTACAAATCGTCTGGCGGCCATCAGATCAGCACATGCCATGGCAGCAGCCTCTAGCTCATTGAAAGAAGGACGGATAATCAAAGTGAGAAATTAGAAGAGGTTTACATTGATAGCTCAGATATGAGGGTTTGAGAGCTTTCCACGAACTTCATCGAGAACGACGACGACTTAGGGCACAATCGAGACATCCACGTCAGGCCGATTGCGTCAAGGTTGAGATCGAGGTGTCGTCTTAGGCCGGCAGCGTCGTCATCGTCGTCGGAGAAGCAGATCGACGCCGGAGATATAGGCCTTGGAATCGAAAGTGCGGGAGAGGAAGAGTACGGGTTGCTGGCGCTTATCTGGTATTCAGATGAGGATTATCTCATCGCTGCTTGAAGCTCCGATTTGCAAAAAGAGAGATTTGCACAGAAAGAGAGAGAGAGAGAGAGAGAGAGAGAGAGAGAGAGAGAGAGAGAGAGAGAGAGAGAGAGAGAGAGAGAGAGAGAGAGAGAGAGAGAGAGAGAGAGAGAGAGAGAGAGAGAGAGAGAGAGAGAGAG
>NC_020496.1:940004-952800 GCF_000184155.1 Fragaria vesca subsp. vesca | reverse complement strand
TTGGGCCCACCGGCCCTCACGGTTTTGTTTCCGGCAGCTCAGGAGCAGCTTCCCAGTAGGTCACCCATCCTGGGATTGCTCTAGCATCAACATGCTTAACCTCGGAGTACCCATCCCCTCCGAAATCGCTGAGCCACCAAAAGGCCTCGTGTTAGATTGGAGGTGGGCATGTACATATATAGCACATAACCCCTCTCTGTTTGATCGATGTGGGATATTACAAATTAATTAGCACCAGTATGTATAGATATTATCATAAGCACATAAAGATACTACCATCGTAGCAGAAAGATACTATCACAATTATAGAAAGCTACTCCTCTAGACAATTACAATCCTATCTTATCTGAGAGTTTCTGAACAATAATAGTTACGGAACAGTTATGCAAGTACTTCAACACCTCTTAATGAGCCAAATTAAACAGATCACCAAATCAAATCCAAATGCCAAAAATAAAGAAACCAGAAAACAAAGTATTTGAAGCTGTTCAGATAATCAAAGTGAGAAATTAGAAGAGGTTTACATTGATGGCTCAGATATGAGGGTTTGAGAGCTTTCCATGAACTTCATCGAGAACGACTACCTAGGGCACAGTCGAGGCATCAATGTTGAGCCGGCTACTTCGAGGTTGAGATCGAGGCGTCGTCTTTGGCCTGCGGCGTCGAGGTCGAGGTCGAGGCGCCGTCATCGTCGTCAGAGAAGCAGATCGACGCCGGAGATATAAGCCTCGGAATCGAAAGTGCGGGAGAGGAAGAGTACGGGTTGCTAGCGCCTATCTGGTATTCAGATGAGGATTATCTCATCGTTGTTTGAAGCTCTGATTTGCGGAAAAAGAGAGAGATGAAAGAGATGAGAGACATCTGATGGATTTGAGATATAGATAAGGGTAATTTAGGTAGAACAAAAAAATAGGTGATGGGTTTGGGCCACAAAGTGGACTTGTGTGGGTAAAATTATTAGGGTGGACTTGTGTAGAAAAAATGGTTGAGAATGTGACTTATGTGAAATTTTCTATATTGTTTTCACCCCCGCAAGTTGATGCTTGGTGAACAAGTAAGCAGTTTGGAACTAACGGACTTGAAAAGAGGTATGGAAGTGGTTCGGTGAAAAAGTCAGCCAATTGAAATTGGGATGGTATGTGTTGAATGTGTATGATCTTCCTGGTGACAAATTCACGGATGTAGTCAATCTCAAGATCAACATGTTTGGTGTGTGGGAGTGAAAGATAGGATTGGCAGTGAGGGCAATTGCATTAATGTTGTCACAAACTCACAATGAAAACAAACTCACAATGAAAGGTTGGGGGTGTGGATAGGAAGATATGCAGCTCTTGAAGAAGAGAGCATAACCAGATTGCATCAGCAAGGGAGAAAGCAAGGCAGTTTGTTCCTTAAATATTTAGGAATAACCATGTTGGTTTCCCTATCACTTCTGGTTTCCTGGCTGGACATGGATTGGTTAATTGATATTTCTATATATACATTCGTATCATTCTGCAACCACAACGCATTCACTCCCAATAACTAGAATCACTCAGCGGCCATGACCCGTGCTGCCAAAAGAAGAAGCCGCACGCCTGCCAGCCACCACCATCAAATTCCCCGATCAATAAACTACCAGACAATTTATTGGTCGAAATCCTATGCCAACTTCCTCACAGCAAAGTGGTCTCTCAATGCAAGCTCGTCTCCAAACATTGGTGCACTCTCCTCTCTGATCCCTATTTCGTTGGCCGCTTTTTACGCCTCCAACATGATCAGAAAAAGCCCCTTCAGAATGCTTATGCTATGATTCCGCAGGGCCATCGCGAGAAAAAGTACAGGACATCAGTCCTTACCATGTCGTCCCAGCCTCCTTATTCGGTAGTTGACACAGAAACAAGGATCTTCTCTATCCTCCCTTGTTTTCCACTTCAGTCTTATGCCCGCATAGAAGAACAGCTAGACGTGGTAGGGACTTATAATGACTTGATCTTATGCTCCCCAGCTCAAACAGCTCAATGTGATTACTACATATGCAATTCCTACACTAAGGAATGGGTTCTTCTTTCTCCCACCCCTCGAGTCATCGAGTATGGTTTGGTACCTGTAGGATTCATATGTGATCCCTACTACAGTATCAAGGAAGAGGGTAGCAATAGCTCTATTATCAAGCTTAATGCCGAGTACAGGTGCAAAGTTGTACGATTACTTCCCATCGATAATCGAACTTACAAGGGATTTTCTGTGGAGATCTATTCTTCTGATACAGGTGAATGGAGGGAGTATCAACTGCCGAAGGCACTAAACTCACCAAAATATGGTATTTCTTTTACCGGTTATGATAGGTATACCGGCGTTGCTTGCAATGGGAAGTTGTACTGGTGGAATCCTAACAAACCTGGCTCTCTTATTCAGTTGGATCCTTTCAACATTACAAGTACTGATGACAACATTATTGATACATGTAGTTTCATTGCTGATCCCGCCCTAACAACACCATGGAGAAACTATGGAAACTGTAGACATATAGGTGTGTGCCAAGGGCATTTGCGGATGTGCGCACGTTGGTTTGAAGCTTTTGATCCAGTTACAATTTGGGAGTTGAGAGAAGATCAAGTAGATGGCAAACTAGAATGGTGTTTGATATGCGACGGAGTCTCTCTGTCCCAGATGGTTCATAAACATCCCTTAGTCCTTGATCAAACGCAAGTTTCGCAAGTGATAGGTTTCCACCCTAGTGATGGAGATATCATGTATCTACAATTCTATGGGTACACATACATGTGCAATGTTCGTGAAAACACCTTGGAGATAGCATCAAATAATCCATTTTATGACACTGAATGGACTTACCAGACTCACAAGTCTCACCGGGAAAGTCACCCGATTTCGGTCCCGTGGTGGCCGACGCCACTTATTCAAAGAAGATTCTACTATCGTAAGGAGTGCTTCAACATCACTGTGACTGGGAAATACAACATTACGGTTGCGGTAAGTTGCTATAGCACTATAAAACAATTGAAAAAATTGCTTGGAGAGGATGAAGTATACTTCAATGAGAAACTTTTAGAGGAAGTTGATGATGACAAGCAGCTTACGCTCCTTGGGATCGGGGAGGATTCTGAGATCCACATTGTTGAAGATTGTTGCAGAAAGCCTGCCCGGAGGAAGAGGAAGAGAAGAGGATAGCTAATCGTTTAGAAGAAGATGTTTACATGAAGCTTCCTCCAGGACATCCTCAAGAAAATGAGGTTGGAATGGTGTGTAAGCTCCAGAAGGCTCTATATGGATTGGAGGAGTCACCTCGTGCATGGTATTCCAAGTTGAGTTCAGTGCTCACTGCTTCATGTTTTAAAATGAGCCACTCCGACTCCTCATTGTTTCTTCGAAACAACAAAGTGGGAAAACTAGTGGTTTTGGTGTATGTAGATGATCTCATCAATGGCGGATCCAGGATTCATGAACCGGGGGCTTGATTTTTTTTTTTTTAATAAAAATTTTAAGAAAATTTATAAAATAATATACCAATTTTAAACAAAATATATATTACACGTACACTATTTTCAAACGCAAAAATAAGAACTTGTCTGCATTTCTGTGTAATCAGCTCAATGAAAAGTGAGAAATCAGATGAAAATAAAAAGTAAAACAAATTAATGTTTCTTTGCAACCTACATAGAAAAAAAGACATAATATCTTAAGAAAAAAAAAAATTATCACCCAAAGTAGAGACCAAAACTACACAGAAGAGAAGGCCATTATCCAGTTTGAGCCAAAAAAGAAGGAAAAAAACAAGAGATAATTTCACTTTACTACCCTGAACTTTAGGTCTAAAATCAGTTTGATACCTCATCTTTTTTTTAATCAGTTTCATACCTAAACTTTCAAAATGACATCAATCTCGACTAAAATGACTAAAATAGCCCTGGTTAATCTTTTTACCCTCTCAGAGTTAAGAATGGCAACGGCGACGGCCGGGAGAAGAGGAGGGGCTGCCGCCGGGGCCCATTGCTGGCGGTAGGGGTGGATGCCGGCACCGGCCATGTGGTGGATTTGGAGGCAGGGAGACAGAGAGAGAGAGGGTAAAAAGATTAATCAGGGCTATTTTAGTCATTTTGGTCGAGATTGATGCCATTTTGAAAGTTTAGGTATGAAACTGATTAAAAAAAAGATGAGGTATCAAACTGATTTTAAACCTAAAGTTCAGGGTAGTAAACTGAATTTTTTCCAAAAAACAAAGCCCCTTCTCCAGTTTAAGGCTAATGAGCTAGGGGAGAAAGAAGAAAAAACCAGTTTGGGTAGAAAGAAGAGAAAAGAAGAAAAAACCAGTTTGGGTAGAAAGAAGAAAAAACCAGACTATTGTATGACCACTGCCTAGTTCGAACTAGGGTGGTCTTGACATTGACAAAAAAGCTAAGCCACTCCTGCTACAGCTCATGATAAGCTATAATCGCATACAGTGAAAATTTTATTTTGAAAATCTCGGTTGGGCTTGAGCCCTACTAATGTTGTATGTAGATCCGCGCGTGCTCATCATCTCTGGAGACAACATGGATGAGATTCAGTCTCTCAAAGCTGCTCTTCACAATGCCTTTGCTATCAAGGATCTAGGTCCATTGAATTAGTTTTTTGGGATAGAAATGGATATTTCTACTCATGGTCACTTTCTCAATCAGTGCAGTTATGTTGTTGATCTCCTAGATGAAGCAGGAATGACAGACTGCAAGCCTGCATGCACTCCATTGAACAACAAACTCAAGTTGGACTCCTCAAGCACAGCTCTGACTGATATATGCCATTACCAACGTCTTGTAGGCAGGCTTATCTATCTTACCATAACAAGACCTGATCTCACCTATGCAGTGAGTAGAGTGAGTTAATTCATGCACTCACCTTCCACTTATCATCTCAACATTGTCAAGAGGATTTTGCGATATCTAAAAGGCAAATCTGAAAATGCTTCAATCTGAAATTTGAAAATGCTTGGCAAATTTGAAAAAATAGACAAATTACATTCAATTTGTACGTAGATTATCTTACTTATACAGAAAATGCTTCTTTTCTTTTCTCTTCCTCCTCGTTCATGAATGAATGGTTATAAAGTTATGGACTAATTTCAGTTTACCCCCATCAACTTTAAGTCGATCATCATGTTAGTCCTTCTTCTTTCAATTTCATCAAAAACACCCCTCAACTCTCAATTTTCATCAGCTGCGCATGTCCAAACCTCTAATCTCCATCCAATTCCTCTGTCAAGTGATGACTTGATATCAAGAAGAAATTAGATAGAGGAATTAGATGGAGATTGGAGGTTTGGACATGCACGGCTGATGAAAATTGAGAGTTGAGGGGTGTTTTTGATGAAATTGAAAGAAGAATGACTAACATGATGATTTACCTAAAGTTGATGAAGGTAAACTGAAATTAGTTCTAAAATCTACCATAGGCTACTGCATATTCATTGGAGGTAATCTTGTTACTTGGAAAGTAAAAAACAGTCAGTGGTGGCTAGAAGCAGTGTTGAGGCTGAAGGCATCCATTGCTTGTGACATCCATTGCTTGTGAACTCATCTGGTTGAAGGCCTTGTTGAGGGATTTAGGCATTGAGACATTCTACTCTAATCCCTCTTCATTGTGACAATCAGGCTGCAATGCATATTGCACCAAACCCAATATTTCATGAGCGTACAAAGCACATTGAGGTTGATTGTCATTTCATTCGTAATCAAGTCCAATCCAAGCTCATCGAGACAATGTACAAAAGATCTCGCGATCAACTTGCAGATGTGTTTACCAAGATTCTTGCTTCCGCATAGTTTGAGCGATTGTTTTCCAAGCTTGGCTCAAGAAACTTCCTTGATCCAGCTTGAGAGGGAGCGTTGAGATAGGTTACTTATGTTAGAACTTAGAAGTCTCCTCTCACATCTGCTCTATTTTCCACCTTGTTTTAGGTTCAGTCCTTATTTTCAGCTTCCTCCATGTTCTACAACATTTGTAAATGTGTAGATCCACAAATTCATGGCTGATCATTAGGGACTGATGGTAGATAGCTTATTTTTGGTTCTTAACTAGTTCTCATATCTTCTATATACTCTCCATTTGTAAAATACAAAAAAAACACAGAAATACAATTATCTTTATCTTTTCAAACTTCTTTATTATGGAACACTCTACTACCCCGTAGTGTACCTTTCTTCTTAAAGCGCACAACCCGCAATAAACCTCCTACTCGTAGACTACTCTTAAAAGAACCGTGAGATTGTAGTATATATATTGCCGCTACGGCTACTACCACAACTTGCATTACACCACCCATTTGACTCTGAAATTTTATCAAACAAGTAGGGAGCATGATATTCTTTCATCTTCCAACAAAAGCTAGGCCCCTTATCATTTTTTTGTAACAGTGATATTCGCAAGCTCTTTGAACTCTCTTCTCTGTACACTATTAATCCCAATCTTCTCACCACAACTCTATCCCTTCTCATTAGCCACATATTCATAACTCATAACACAACAATCATCATTCAAAAATTTAGACTGATTAGAAACATTAGTACGAACACTTAATCCGCAAATGGACGATGAAGATGCCAACATGCAGGAGTTCTTTATGAGTAATATTGACACAGACTCGGATTATCTCGACCACCATGAATAGTAAATGATTGGAAATTTGGATGGGTTGTAATGGGTCATTGTAGTTGTTGTCAAAGAAATGGGTTTTAAAGCCCAAAAATTTGTGGTCTGCAGGCACATTTTTGTCAGAGAAGGAAGGTTTCGCAAATATGAAGAAGATTTGACTCATTTTCTTCGTATTGTTAGTACTACAGGCATAAGGATTGGAGGGCATTGGAGAGTATTATTATCGATGAAGATAGAGTGCCCACGGAGAATGAAATTCGCAAGTGTTTTGAGGATGTTGGGTTACTATGATGATGAATTGATGATGCCAAAGACCAAAGGTAAGACTGCATTTATGTGTTACTGTTTCTAGAGATGTTGGTTCCTTGCTTTGTGCAAATTTAACTTCAAGTGATTTTATATGCATTGTGTTCATATTTTTGGAGATTTTTTTTTTGTTTGGGTAGTGTTGGGTTAGTAGTACTTGTGGTTATTTGGTGTTTGGTGAAAGGGATGATTGGTTTTGTGGTATTATTGAAGTAATTGCATTTTGAGTCTTATTAGCTCATATCAGTTGTTCTTCTCCATATTTTTTTTTTGTAATTCACAATGGCTTCCTTGTTCGTTTTACATTTGTCCTTTGGAATTCATTTCTCTGCTTCTTGTATATCTTGTTACTGATGTCAATTGAATCAACAATGACATTGTTATGGGAGGTATTATGCTGCAGCAGAGAGAGTGCTCACATCAACCTGATGATAAGATATGGGTCACTCTTAACTACGGGGAGATGTGTCCATCGCAAGACAGCGGGGCTACTTTTAAGTTCCAAGGAGATGAGAAGGTTACTATTCATATGCGCACAAGTGACACCCTCAAAATGTTGAGAGAAGAGATACTAAGTCACTTTGATAAACATTTGGCGATTGAAATACGATACGGTTAAGAAGTGATACTGGAATTAGATGGTGGTAATATATCCTTTCGGGATTGTGGCCTTAATTGGCTGTAATGACATCAGAAATGGCAATGACGTAAGACACTCTTCTAGCCATTTCTTATGTCATCACCGAATCTCACGGAGTCAAATACGTGGTCCCACAAATCTGATAAAAAAAAATTTAACCGCCACATAACATAATCAGATTTTGATCGGAAAAAAAAATAGTTTTTTTTTAATTGAATCTTTATCATTGTTGAGCATTAATATTTTACAAATTTTGTGATCGGTACCTTCACAAAATCAAACAACATTAGGATGCCTCGAGAACACCGCCGCATTAGCGACGTCTAAGGAGACTCGTCCGCTTTCGGAGATTGCTAGCGTTACTGGCAATCGGGAAACTTCATCAACTATGATTACCGTCTGTGAGAAGTTTTAAGGGGAACTTTCTGGTTTTAACACGTACTTGAATTGAATTTAGTGAAATATACGGTTGATCCTCCAAATCTCCAAACGAACATCTATGCCAATTACATAGAAGTCCACTTTGAGACATTTTATCCTATAAAGGTCCACCCAAACATTTTTACCCACATAAGACCACCCAAGCCTAAATAAAGGTATTGAAGTTTAACCAAATTACAAACTGTCATCCAACTAAAAAAATTAGATTTTCTCACTTATATTTACAAAAATGTCACTAATGTAAAAAGTCAACAACCACTGTCCTCACTGGAAAAGTCTACAGCAGACCTCCAGCGGTCTCCGACGGACTCCAGCCGACCTCCGACGAGGTTTCCAATAGTTACGAAAGCTACTATCGCCACCAATAAAAGCTAATATCGCCACCAATAAAAGCTATTGCCACCACCAAAACAAAAACTACTACCGCCAACAACAAAAGCTATTATCCCTAGCTACCAAAGCTACTACCACCGACTATAAAAGATACTACAGCCAACAACAAAAGCTTATATTGCGAGGAACAAAAACTACTACCAAACAGAACAAAAGCTACCACCAAAGGTTGAGAAAACTATTTATTAGAGACTTACAAGACTACGGAAATGTAAATGATACGACTAAAATAAAAATGCTAATGCAATCGAGTGAATAAAACATATTCAATGATACAAAAAGATGTAGTTTTCAACAATGATAAAATTATTTACAAAGCTACTTCCATAGTTGTAAAAAGCTACTACTATAGTTTCTGAAGTATAATATAATAGTTTTATAAAACTACTGTCAGTTTTTAATAGCGATGCTCTAAACCATATGCATAATTTTTCCCCCTTTAGCACGAGACCGCTGGCCCGTATGTTGGGTTGAGATTGGGAGAGGAAGGAGATTGGGAGAGGAAGAGGAGAGAGTTTTGAAAGAGAATAGATTGGGTGATAGGTAGTCTATAGTATGGTTTTAGTGGTTGTGAGTTTTCATCCGTCAAATCAATTCATTAAAGATCTTGTGGTGTATGAGTCCCGTTTTGTCCCACAAAACTTATCCCGTATGTGAGCAACCTTGATATATAGTCTGAATCTTGAGATGACCTCTTTAAACTCTTAAAGTGAGGATGTTTTTAGTTCTAGCATGTATTTTGACAATCAAAGTCACTCATCTTCTAGGTACTTACCCACATATGAATCCTACAAAAAATTAGCCAAAATGAAAAACGTTCAACTATTTAATTAGCACAATATTAATTTTAACTTTATCTAACGGCCTACAATTTTTTACGTCAATTTGAATGACCAAATGATTACGGAATTAGTTAAAATTTTGTAGACATGTTTCTTGCGTATGAATCTAAAGGATCAACGGTTGAGATCGTTAAATGAAGTCATCTACTAATATAAATAGTAGAAATCTTTATATATATATATATTGTGAACGTCTAGATCGAAGAGGTTTATTGTTGTAATTTTTTTTTTAAAGGGTTTGGAACCTAGTCTAGTTGAGAGGCTCAGCCTTACGCCCGGATTTTACAATATAAAGTAAGGATCGATCATTTACATGCTTTGTGATGCTGTCCATGTCAGCAGCCTTATCAGCATCCAGCTCCTCAACTACTAGAGCTCATGCCATGCCAGTATATATATATTTGCTATCTGGATAGCTTGGTCGTTAAGTAAGTTGTTGGGAGCTAGCTCCTCTTGTATCCTCTATTACTGAAGTACGTACAAACTACAAAGAGTTAGAACAATTTTTCTAAGAATTTCAATCCTCTTCAACCTCCATCACGCCTGTAGTTTAACTAATTCTATATCATCAAGAAATAGTAGTCACCCAATTCGATCTTATTAGAAAGTTTATATAAAAAACAAAGTCCGGCCAGCAGAGTTTTATTAAGAAATTCATCTCATGTTGTTTTTGTGCCAAATTGTATATCCTGTGCTTAGGCAAAGTCGCCATTTGCCAAACACCATCCAAGTCTCCAACTGTCACGACGGTTGATTAATATACTTAACACCCATAATTAACAAATAAATCACATACTTAGTTAATTACAATCCTAAAAAGAAAGAGTGAGGGCATGGTGTGCTGCCATCAGAACCTAAATAATTGATCTCTATATATAAAGTAGCGTGTTGCGGAGAAGTGTTTCAGCTTAGGGCCTGAAATGAGATAAATTATGAGATGTTCGACGTGATGCACGCGTGACAATTTGAAACAATCCAAAATATATGGCATGCGTTATGTCTATTCTCCAATCTTATAACTATAATCCAAGGAAGAAAAACATGCATCAACCACATCACTATAAATCGGAAAGATGCATGATTATCATTTTTACTTTTAATGAAAGATGCGTGATATAAACAAGTTCAATTATACTGACCCTTGAAAGAATATTACAGATGCAGGAGGACTCCTCCACCACTTTTATCTAACTCGTGAAATGTAAGTACAAGAGTAACAAGACTCGAATACTTTTGTACGTTGTGGAATCCGCTTACGATTTGGTTATTTCGAATACTTTTGCAGTTTGAGTTGCAACGTATTTTTTTTTTTTTTTCGGTTGAGTTGCAACGATTTGGTTATCGGCAACACACAGTATATTGATTCAAGTGATTGTTTAAAGATCCTTATCATCCTTTGATTTAAAAAGGGTTCAACACATAAATCAAATCACATATGCCCCATGTTTTCCAGAAAAATGGCATGGCTTCGATGAGCTTGCTAACATTAGTCGTGCAAAATGTAGAACACAAAGTTGGACAATGAAACAAGAATATTTTAGACTTCTAGCTGTAGTGACACATAGGAGTGATACATGTATCTTGTTACATCACGGCATCGACATTACACAATTATTGATCACTCTTCATCACAGTGAGATTGATCACACTTCATAACAGTGATTATTTGATTATCCAATAATTATGTTGAGAAGCCCTATATATAATACTTTTTTTTAGAAGAATAGCTTTATTGATAACGGAATAAAATTACAGCATAATAGAATGACCGGTTGTGGTACCTACACCACGACACACATTCCCAAAAAGATCCGTAGTTACGGGTCCGTCGCCAATAGCAACATCCATGAGCCAAGTGGGCCCAACCCCTAACCCAATTTCACGCTCAAAAAGAGCTACACAGTCCTGAGAGTAACGATACAACCTTGCTGCCAACACTAAAACGAGCAAATTCTCCTTCTTCCACACCGTGTCCAAATACCACCAGACCACGTGCAAAGGTAATCCACCCTCATGTTGCCACCTAGACCACACCGATATTAAAGCCGATAGTCCCCAGGAAT
The DNA here is from genome assembly GCF_000184155.1 of Fragaria vesca subsp. vesca. Classification (NCBI taxonomy): domain Eukaryota; kingdom Viridiplantae; phylum Streptophyta; class Magnoliopsida; order Rosales; family Rosaceae; genus Fragaria; species Fragaria vesca. The sequence goes on along the minus strand of NC_020496.1, from coordinate 941,488 downwards.
AACGCCACCGAAGTAGCACATTGACCAGAAAACGACACTCAAACCCTCGCCCAAAAGAGGAGGGACTTATACCTATCCAAAAACCTAAACAAAGCCTAACCAAAAAACATAAACTAACAAATGACCAAAACTGGCCCAAAACCATACCACTGGCCCAGGCCCACCAAACCAGTTCCATTAGAGGCCCAAACCTGCTCCACCCGGCCCAAAGCAGCAGCTGCATCGTCACCTCTGTTTCACCCCCAGCGCCGCCACAAGGTCTGGGCTGACATCGTCGTCGGAGCCCCTGTATGCATTCTGACCACCACTGAGTCCTGCTGCGAAGCCATAGTTTAGTCCTAGAGACAAAATCGATGCCGATCTGTGAGAACGCAGACTCGTCGTCGATCTGGTTATACCGCCACCCATAACCTCGCAACAAGACATCAGTTCAAGACTCCGGGGATCCCACGCCATGCCGCAGCCAGACCCTGGACACCGTCTTCCCTGAGATACAACAGCCCCTCCCTGCAGAGTGAAGCCGCAGTTCGTATCCTCCGTCACAAAACCGACCGGAAGGCCCTGCCACCTCCACAATACCAAAACAGCCCGTCCGGCCGCACCGACCCTACACCAACGAGGCGAGAAGCCCACGCCGATGCGGTGGCGCCGCCGGACAAGCCAGACGCCGATCTGTATATAATACTTATCATACAAGCAAATGGATAAATGGAAATTTTTATTTTCTGAAATTTGAACCTAAAAAATGTACAAGAAGATTCCAAAGAAGATTCCAAAGTTAGGTTGGAAGTCTAATCAAACCTCTATTCCCTCCTGCTTTATCTTTCATGGTTTTTAATTTCTTAATCCCATCATGTACTTCCTTAATTAAAGGTGATTCTTTGTAGCTTTACCTTGATATTTGTCCTAAATTGAAGAATCATATCTAAAAAGAGCTCATATAATTTGGCTCCACAACTTTAAATCGATCTAACGTCCATTTGATTTCCATTATGCAATGTATTATATTGCACCTTTTCATAAGGATAAAGATAAGCACAAACACAAGCTTTAAGAAACGAGAAATTTTAAATACACATATTTAATCTCTTAATACATACTTCTTATTTAATACACCTCTTATCTAGTTTTTTATTTCGATATTAAACTTAATACACATCCTAAACTGCCTATAATACCTTTATATCTAAAATTAAGAAATAATATGCTATTTAGTATTATTATAAATTTACTATATATTTTGGTAACTCTCTTACATTTTTTTTCTTATTTTCTGCTATAAAATTTTTTTTTCATCGTCAAATTTATAATCAAAAGACTATTATTACACCCCTAATCTCCGATGCGACATCAATCATTTGGAATTCATAAGCTAGTAGAAGTACACTAGGTCATTAGCTATTAAACATATATATCTACTTTTTTCAATACAAAATATCAAGATGAACATGTAGTACTTCAAAATGGTCTGCAAGATCAAAACT
>NC_020496.1:934794-939817 GCF_000184155.1 Fragaria vesca subsp. vesca | reverse complement strand
AGAAAANAAAAAAAGAAAAAAGAAAAAAGAAGTCAGTTTGTGGGTATTATAGTTACACTCATCGATTATCGATCTTAATTGGTGTTCATACGATTTATGGGTATTATAGTTACACTCTGTCGATTATCAGACGTTGATGTATAGTAAAAGTGTGAAAGAGAAGTGAGCTTATCCTTATCTGCTAGAACATCTAAGCTAGCTTGCTTGTTAGAACTCTCCAAGAGGCATAATAATGGTTACGCCGGACCACGGCAGCTTCCACCTTCATGGAGACAAAGACATATTTGAGTGACATTCGTGAATTACCACTAGAAAATGCTGGACCAATCGGTTACTCAAACTTGTCTGATATACCATTGCTTGCGAGACTAAGCTAAGCTGAGTGTACGGACACGCAGGATGATCATTTTCTTTCTCACTCATATGTTCATATATAGTATAAAGTTTCAATAATGTTTTCCAACAATACCTTTATGAAAAGTGACCTATATATTTGTTGTGTCTTTTGCTGGGAATACTGTTTGCTTTTGATACCTTCTAACTATGCAAATGATCGATTATCATGAAGTTTTGGTTCTCCCTATCGAGCAAGTTTAGTGGATACTTTAGCTAATGGAAATTGAATAATGACTTGTGTACCAACATCGAGACTCGAAGGGAAAAAAGAGGGAGTCGTGGGCTTACTAGACAAACCTCTTTCCAAGCCTTATGCAAATTTGTTTCCTTTTTATCGTTATTTTCTTTTACAATGAGAAACTTTGATTTGATATTGGTTTAGACATCAGGTGGAAAGGGAGTTCTAGCGTGCCTACTATATATGTTTAGGTAGTTTGATAAAATATTAGCTCCTTTTACAGCAAAATCATGTTGAAGCCAACACTTGTATACAACTGAAAAAAGTGAGTGTGGATTTGTAGAAAAATATATACTCGATGTGTCAGTTTACTAAGATATCGAAAGCTAACCTCAATCTTAAATCACTTTCTCTCTCAACCTAATCGGATGAACGATAATATCATACAAATGGAAAGGATGACACAATAATCATGTTCATAAACTAATCCAAAATCTGAGAGATCGGAGCACCCGATAACTTGTCCAGTAACCAATTAAAGAAGCTTTATATAGCTCAAATTCATCATATGTCCATCTTGATTAAATCTATTTTCATATAAAATCATCATATTTCCATTTCACCTTCTTTTCTTATTGACTTAAGTTCTTATTGATGCTAGTGAGCTCATAAGTTTGAAATCGATTATAAAATTATAAAAAATCATGTAAACTTCACCTTCCAGTCTCTACACGTGCATTGCATAACTATCATCCTTTTTTTTTCTATATTCGTGTATAATGTATGCTACATAACCGTTTCTCTTTTTAAACTGTAAATATGATAGAATCCTTATATATCGGCGATCATAATTTAGTATAATTACCTCACATGTAATAAACTTCACATCCTTTTAAGCTATTTATATATATATAAATAAAAAATTAAAATTAAAAAAAAACTCCTCGAACCTACTATCTACATCCAAAATCTTTCTCTCAAGCACAAAACTTATTCTCACTACACCGGCGACAAAGTTCCCAAGCCAAATCCAAAACCAAAACCTAAATCCACTCAACCACAACCTTAAATCCCTCTTGACCAAACAACCACATTGTCTAATTTCCCCATAATTGGTCCAAATTTCATAAACCATTTATTTTGGAAATTATTTTGCATAGAAAAAGTCTTAAAATCCAAAATTGAATTTCTTTATATTTCTGGGGTCTGAATCGTTGAATAGTAACTGACCAGAATACCATTACCCACCAACCGAATATTCCTTTCGAGTATTCCACTCTCTTCTACCTCTCTCTCCCTCTATAAATCCCAACAGAGTCTCCCCAAACCAACCTAAACAACCCCAACCAAACCAAAACCTCTCCCAAACTCAAACCTTCAATCTTTTTCAAGAACCCCCCAAATGTACGACACACTCAAAAACACCTACCAACTCTTCGAAGAAATCGGCCGCGGCCGATTCGGCACCATCCTCCGCGCCTTCTGCCCCACTTCCGCCGCCTCCGTCGCTGTCAAGATCATCGACAAGACTCTCCTCGCCGACGAAACCGACCGCGCATGCATCGACAAAGAACCCAAGATCATGTCCCTCTTGTCTCCCCACCCCAACATTCTCCAAATCCACAACGTCTTCGAAACAGAGGACTCCATGGCCATAGTCCTCGACCTCTGCAGCCCCGAAACCTTATACGACAAGATCGCTCACCGGACCTTGTCAGAGCCCGAAGCCGCCGGCATCATGAAACAGCTCCTCGCAGCTGTTTCCCACTGCCACAGAATGGGGGTGGTCCACCGGGATCTGAAGCCGGAGAATGTTCTGTTTGATTCAAGAAACGTTTTGAAGCTGGCGGATTTCGGGTCGGCGGAGTGGTTTTCCGGCGAGGGAGAGTGCATGGAAGGTGTGGTGGGGACGCCGTATTACGTGGCGCCGGAGGTGTTGATGGGGAGGGTGTATAATGAGAAGGTGGATGTCTGGAGTGCAGGGGTCATGATGTATATAATGTTGGGTGGGATTCCTCCGTTTTATGGTGAAACGGCGACGGAGATCTTTGAGGCGGTTCTGAGGGGGAATCTGAGGTTCCCGCCGAAGGTTTTCCGGGGAGTTTCGCCGGCGGCGAAGGATCTGCTGAGGAAGATGATGTGTAGAGACGTTTCCAGGAGACTTTCTGCAGAGCAAGCACTTAGTAAGTTTCCTTCTTTGTTTTTATGGATTTTAATTTTGGTCAATTTTTGGGTTCTTTTCCATTTGGGGGATTCAATTAGGAATATTGGATTTACTTTCTTGGTAAAGAAATAGGATTTGTTGGAGTTTACTAACAAAGTTTCTTTCTTTCTTGTGAATTCAGGGCACCCATGGATCTTGAGTGGAGGAGAGTCCAACCCAATGGACTGATCTGACTGTTCTCCAAGAACTGTGATCAAGAGCAGCAATCAAGTATATAAGTCATCCCAGCCTTGTATGTATGTGTGTTTGAGAAGAGATAAAACCCACTTCCCCTCTCTTAGAAGCGCATAAGCTCCTGGATGGAGATCCAGAAGGAGAAGAGAATGAGCCTTTTTGAAGCTATAGGCAAGCTGAAGAAGGGTTGTGTTCTTTGTAGTTTTAGTGCTTTTTTGTAATGTTTGGAGAGAATCTGAGACTGTAAATAGAATGGGGTTGAGGACTGATGATCCCTGTCCTTCCCCATCTTCTCTGTTTTTTTTGTTTTCAGAGAGAGATTAGGAAGTGATGAGAGAGAGAGAGAGAGCAAGTGAAGTACTCCTGAAAAGAGAACCAATGCAACTTTAGTCCTTTGTCAATTTCGGTATGTAAAAAACCATGTTTTGTTAATGCAAAATGTTCGGAGACATGAATGTGTTTTGGCTTTGGAATCTGAATATTGTTGCACTCTTTTCTTTTCCTTCTCTTCTTCCTTTGATGGAGGAATAGATTTGTGGTCCGTGTCTCTGTGATAAGGGATTTAGCATATACTTTAACATATCCCTGCCCTAAAATATCCATCGCATTTTCTTGGCAACACATCATTGAGCCACATCATTTTCTGGAAAAGATGTCCCTGCTTGCTGGCTTTTCTGCAGGTATATAATAATATAAGCATTTACTCTCAAAACCTACCGGTCAATAAACCCTCTCATAAGTAAGAAATCCCTCCCAACTTTCTTGCCATCAATAGGTTAGCCAAGTCTATGAAGTTGATATTTTGACTTCCATGAAGGAAAATTTAGACGCACTATAATTTAAATGCAGAAAATAGTGAATGCATAGGTCTGCAAGAAGAGAAAGTCTTCGACGTAGTGTATAATACGTCCGACTTATTAATTACATAATAAAAACTTAACACCTCGGTTGCATACAACACACGTCCGACTTATCAATTACATTGTGTTAAGTTTATTATTTCTCTCCTGCTCAAGCTCTCCCATTGTGTGAAGTTTATACATAGATTATCTGATTTGCCGACCGTCCGACTAGATTATCTGATTTGCCGACCGTCCAATAAAGACTCACTCGAAGAAAACCAGAAACCTAACTGCCATTATTGGAGAGAAGCAGCAGCAGCATGTGAGCTGTCCCAACAGATTATAGAAGAACCCACCATCTGAGGTACAGGACAAGAAAGAAGTTTGATAAAGAATAGTTATTATCCACTAAGCAAAAGCAAAGGAGGACAATCCGATTTGATTAAACAAATTTGGCAGACGTACCAGTCACTGTGAATGAAGAGAACCTTGTTAGAGGGGCAGGTGGCAATGGTGGCCATGGAGGCATCAACATCAAAGAACAGAGAAGGGGGCCATAGCTCACATGGGAATGGCGTTTTATTCAAATCCCAACTGGGGAATTGTTAAAGGATCCCAGAGTGAGTATCTACGTGGTTTGAGGTAGGGGAAGGGGTGGAATCACGAGGGAGAGTTGGCAGAGAGATGTTGGGGCCTGATCAGTAAGGTTCCATATCAACATGTTTGGTGTGGGTTCGAGAGGCTAGCTCGATCTGTACAGTCAACAGGTACTTCTCATGTGAGTGCCATTGGATTGGAACTATCTAACACGAATCTTCATGCTTTTTGGTCTGCTCAACGGCCGAACCGAGTGTAACCGAGTGTGATAAGTTAAGGTCACATGGAGGAAGGGTTTAATAAAGAGCGGATTTTACGTATAAATATGCATCGGTATCGTTAATGTGTAAGTAATTAAATTATCGTATAGAAAGATTAAATAAATATTAAAGATTTTAAATTTTTATTTTATTTTATTTTAATCCGATAAAATAAAACTTCTATTATAAGAATACATCTTTTTGACCTAATGTTTTCATCTCCTTAGTTAGAAACATTTTAGACTATTTTTTTGTAATTTCTAACATTAGTAACTTTAAATTAACAAAAAATCATTAGATCATTGCACTAACATGTCAGATAGACATAGTCACATAATATATTGTAATATGA